>NW_008614403.1:0-31809 GCF_000691845.1 Merops nubicus | reverse complement strand
AGAAAACACCCCAGGAAGCTGGTGATGGGGAAATTCCAAAATTTGATGGAGCAGGTTACGACAAAGACCTGGTTGAAGCTCTTGAAAGAGACATCGTATCAAGAAATCCAAGCATTCATTGGTATGAGCATTTTCTTGATTCAAGTGTTTTTGCTAGTGTGGAGGAGAGAAATTATCCTTCTTCTAACCCTTAAAATGGAGAGCCATCATAATCTTCTACAGATAAGCAAAACAAGGTCTTTTGGTTTTAACAGTTTATTAATTTGATTACAATTAAGCTTTTGTTGCTAACTGATATTACGAGCAGTAGATCTGTTACAGGTACCACTGGAATGAAAGTACACTCTGGAGAGCTTTAAAGATACCACTTCGGTGTTCACATTGTCCAAAACAATTTTTAATTAAGCATCTCTGGGTAACTTGAGTTGGAAATTATTTTTTCCCTACCTTCCAAAAGTGGATTCAATTTTAGGTCACAGGACTATAGGAGTGCTCTCATGAGGTGTATACTGGCATGCTAAAAGAAATGGTACAACGTGAAAAGCTTTTCTGATTTTCTTGTATAAGAATAAAAGGAATAGTGTTGTACAGGAATCTTCAATACACAGGTTTCTTCATCTTGCACAGGGATGACATAGCGGATTTGGAAGAAGCCAAGAAATTATTAAGAGAAGCTGTCGTTCTTCCAATGTGGATGCCTGATTTTTTCAGAGGGATCAGAAGACCTTGGAAGGTGGGAATTTGCTTGATGTTTTTGTAAATGGCAAGCTGCAGTTATGTTGTGATGTAATGTGTGTGGATGCCTGCAGCAGAAAGCCAAAAAGTCAAGTGGGAAAGATCAGGAATTTGTTCATTACATACTCTCATAATGATTCATGTAAAATGCACTTAAAGAAGCAGCTGGAAGTGTGTGCAGGCTTTACAGTACATAAAAATTCTTCTGTGTTTACTCAGACATAGCTTCCTGACATTCTAATACTTTCTGTATGTCGGCCCATACATACAAGCGAGCATAGAGGGTATACTGACAAGCAGAAATGCTTAATAGACAGCTCTGCACAGGATTATGGTGGCCACTCTTCAACACTTCATGAGGGAAGGTAGTCCTCAGACCATGTCATTCTGCATGTGCCAGCTGTCTGTCCCTCAGACTGCAGCCTGCGGGCTGGATGGTGCAAGGAAGCAAGGAGAGAGGGGGCTAGTCTGCGTGATGATTTAGCTTTGCAGTTAGACTTGCAGCTAGGCATGGTTACTGATGGAGTGGGAGAAATTCCATGTGGGAGAATGAGCTGCAAGTGGGGCAACAGGAAGGATATGGGACTGAGCTGGCCTGGCTGAAGGACCAGAGGTGAACCCAATGTGGGCCTTGCTTAGAGCTGGAAAGAAAGAGGAGGGAAGAGGTTGCTGAGCATTTCTGTAAACAGAAAATAAAATTATCTTCCTTTTGTTGTGGAATGGATTGATACTTGTTTGGGGAGTAACTTGTGGCAACACAAGGGCTTTTTGATTACTGAGAGGGATTACTTGGGCAAAGACAGTGTTGCAAGTTGTGTGTTATTTGGAGCCTGCAAGGCAGTGCCATGTGTAGGGATTGCCCTGTGCCTCAGTAGTTTCCATGCTTTAGTGTGCTCCTGGTTCAGCAGCAGCCCTCAGACTCTGTGTTACTAACACTCACCCAGTCTTTTCCTACTTGGTCCGTGTACTTCTCTGGCATATACTCTGGTCTGACCCTCGGAGCTGTCCTCCTCCAGCCTGAGCCAGTCCTAGATCCCTGTTGTTCTGCTTGTTTACAAAACAAAGCCCTGTGGAAACTGATGAGTGCAAGACTTGTCATTCTTGGGGCTTGTCTCTAAAGATAGTAAAGAAAGGAAATCAGAAAGAGTGGGAGCTGACAGTAGGAGCTTGTGGACTGCTGCTTGAGGGCTGTTCATGGAGGTTTTAGTGAGTTGCAGGGAGGCAGCCCTAACCTAGCCCCAGGCGAGGTGGTCTTTAGACTTTAGTGTGCTTGTGGTCAGTACCAGTAGCCTTGAGGTTAACCTTAAGGTTAACCAAGCTAACAGAGCCTAGGTATTGTGGGTTAAAAGTGTAGCGTGAGATTTTAGTGCCTTTTGAACAGCTGGAGCTCTCTCCTTTCCATTTGACATAGAGGAGGTGGATCCATACCCTTATTATAGACTATGGGGGGCCTGTCTGTCCTAACTTCAAAAACTTGTAAAGCAGTGAAGAGCTGCTGTGGTTTTTTTCACCTGTTAAGATGCCTAGAGAATGTAGAGGCCGTCTATCTTTAAGGCAGGTATCTCAGCAGACTGCAGGGAGTGTGCAGAGTGCCACTGGCCTTGTCTCCAAGTGTTGTGGCAGTGGGTAGAGAAACAACAGCCTGATCTCTTGAACAAGAGTTACAGCCTCCACCTCTTTGCCTAGGATTATCTTTTCCTGTTGAGCAGTGTCGCCTCTGAAAACTAGGTGGTTGTAGGCATGGAAAAAAAAACTAAGATTATTTCCTCTCTTCAGTCTGAAATGCAAATTGATTTCTGACGAGTCCATGAAGAGTCTTCATTGTTAGCCTTTTCCCTGGTGGTTTGTGAAGCTGTAACTCTCCTGAATTTATTTTTCACATGGAACAGCATGTATTTTCCCTACTGTTGACCTCTGACTGTGCTACAAGGATGAGAAGTTTTGAAGGGAAGACTGTTTCTTGCAGTAATCAGTGTAACAGCAGGCATTTGTTCAGCCTAGGCATTCAGGACAATAATTCAGGGAAAAGGCAGCCAAATCTGGTTTTGGATGTTCAGGCTCTACTGAGAACAATTCCCAAGACAGCCCTCACAGTTTGTGGCTGCATTCAGGAGACGGTGCCTTGCAGGAAGGAGCCAGCTGTCTTCCCTGTTCAACACAGGTGCTGTGTAGTTCCAGCCATGGGTTTCTGAGTGTCCCTGGGCTTGCTCTTTCTTTTTCTCTGAACTGTTTTGTGCCAAAAAGGCCCAGTTGCTCACTGTGCTTCCCACTGCTCTGCTAGTGATTGTTACAACAACAAGAAGTAACCCTGCAGCGATTTCATCAAAACACTTACTCCCTGTGGTGCATTTCAGCTTCTTATTGGAATACTTTGGATTAACAGAGCCTTAGAGGAAGAATAAAGAAGTCTTTGTGTTTGTCAAGGATTTTAGCTAGTGAGTAAGTGGCAGCCTCTAGTTTGCAGAGAGAAAGAGCAACTTGATCCTGTGTGTTTCTGTTTGCAATGATGCACATCTTGTTTTGACGAGGACTTAAGTTGTTGGGTTTTTTGTTTTTGTTTTTAAACAAATATTTGTATCATCTTTGTGCCCAGAGAGCTTGTTTTTCCCCTGATTTTCACTTGGTAAGGCTGCTTAGCACCTGTGTTGTACACATGTAAGACGCCGCCAATATCACGTGCAAGGTGGTGCAGACTGAGGGGCTTTGATTTCAGCAGTGAGCAGCATGTGTCACTGAAGCACGACTTTGACCTTCCATAATAATGGAGGACAAGAGCAATATAAAAAAAAAATTACGTTAGCCCCTTGTATTACCAGGTTCTGTGGTAAACACAGTTTGTCAAACACTGGGGTCAAGTGTGACTTGAATTGAGGTGCAGTTTCTTTTAAAATACTAAATAAACACATTTGAAACTTGGAGAGAACAGTAAGTCATCTCTGAACTGCCTATCACAGGCTGAGTAATTTCCACCCAATCCTCCAGGGTTGTACCTGCAATATTATTATAATATCAGTATGACTGTGCAGCAACTCAAATCACAGGATATGTCTGAAAAAGGGAGAGAAAAAGGGTCCATTTACTTTTTATGCTTGCTGTTCTGGATCTGAGGAAGCCTTGGGCAGCCTGAAGGGTGATTTTGGACTGTTAGCCGAGTGGATGGCGTGTGAACATTTCTAACTTAATTTACCGATGAATGTGTGTTGAGCTTGCATTAGCTCACTGTTAAATGGCAATAAAGGTATTAAGAGTTAATGGAAAATGGAGTACAGAGAGACTATTGCTTTTGAACAGTACATTTTTGAATAATTATGTTCCCGCTTGATTTGTTTTTATAGATCTCTTCCATGTCATTCTTCATGCTTTTTGAAGTACATTTTTGTGAGGAGCAGATGAAATCTAATTTGCTATGTAGCTTGCGTTTAACAGGTATTTTATTGCTGTGGCATTTTCTGTAAGTTATTAATTGCAAAGCACATCATGATGTGCAATTCTAATTCTAGCTAATTTGATTACCCTTGCAACACAGTACAACTTTACTTTAGGAAACTCCTGTTAGCATGTAATAAGATCTTGCAGTTGGGAGGGAATAAAAACCCAGGCTGCCCAAGCACTACATTTTCACAGGGCTATGCTTGAAATCACAGTGTCCCTGTTCTAGTGCTATGCAGGCATGGAACAATGTGTTTTCCCTCTCCAGCACTGCTGCTGAAGGAGTTGGAAAGACTATCCATAAAGGTAACTGTATTTAGAAATGTTATAAAAAATTATTAACCAGTCTCAGTGCTTCAGTCTTAACATGGGTCTTGGGAGCACTGTGTGTCTAGCTAAAAATCTGCTTGCGTAATGATGGGTGAATGTGCTGAACTGCAGAAATGTGTGCTTCATATTCTCTCTTTCAGGTAGACCATGGATGGAAAGACACTCTGATGATACAGAGTTGGCAGTGTTAGGTTTGCAGTTCAACTCAATGACCTTAAAGGTCTTTTTCAGCCTAAATGATTCTATGATGTGGATGCCAGGCTGGGACTTAACAACTGTAGTGCAGTTTTCTAGTTTAAAGCTTTCTGAATCATCACTGAGGTTCATGTTAGGCTTTTGTGGGACTGACAGGTAGTGCACATGAGCCACAGCTGCTTATCTGTAAGATAGAAATAGCAGTGCTCTTCTGCCATCCAGCAGTGTGGTGAGGATGATGTTTCATCCAGGAATTGCTAAGATGCAGCAGTATGGCCACAGAAGTGCTGAGCTGGAGAGATTAAGCAGTATGACAAACCATTGTATTCAGGGAATGCTGTTGTGCGTACATAAATGTAAAAAAGCAACCAGATTCATACACATTTCATCAGGATTTTTTTTGCCAGATGTTCTTCCACAGAAAAATGCTCTGTTGAGGGGAGACAACTTTCTGCAAAAGTATTCTGTTTTTTCTTGTTCTTGTGAAAGGAGCCTTTGTTCTACGAAGAGGAAATCACTGTCTTCGTCTGCCTGTGCAGTCCCTCATGAGCTGGGAAAGGCCTAAATTAAAGTCCAGACTCTGCCTGATTCAGAGCAAGGCTGCAAATGGGTAAATCTATTGTCTGCATCCCAGGTGATAGATGCAGCAACTGGGTGCAGCAGCTGTGATTCATACTCCAGTGGAGTGGTAAGAAGAAACCACAGAACACTTCCACGCTCTTCTTGAAAGCAGACTTCTTGTCTTTATTTTCCACTGCTGACAATTATGTTATTAAACCCTTTAAATACAGGTCTTGAATCATAGTGAGATGAGCGTTAGAGCAGCAGTTGCAAAGTTTCTGTATTTGTTGTTCATCACCTTTGTTTCACCTGTCAGGGTGTGCTGATGGTTGGTCCCCCTGGCACTGGCAAAACCATGCTAGCGAAGGCTGTCGCTACCGAATGCGGAACAACGTTCTTCAATGTGTCCTCCTCTACCCTGACATCTAAATACAGGGGCGAGTCTGAGAAGCTGGTCCGCCTCTTGTTTGAAATGGTACGTCCTCGGTGATGTGATCTGGGGATCACTAAGGTGAGAAAGGACAGCTCTCTTGGTTTCCTGCACCTCCAGTAGCATGGTGGAAGCACAGAGTTCATTGAACTGGCACCTGCTTAACCAGTTAGACAAACGTAATCTCTGTGTTTCCATCCTTTTCTGGCACGCTGTTGAGGATTAAAAGGAAATGGTTCATCACTCATGTTTAGAATAGCATTTTCCAGGCTAAATGTAGTGGTGTGACCGTGACAGAAATTCAGTTCTTGCTGAATAACAAGCCGATAGGGAGGAGAATTGAAAATGGAAGGGATTAGGAACTGTTATACTAGAAACAATATGTGTTTTAGTTCTGTTTCTGTTCTGAATGATGGACACAAGCCTCTCGGTGAAGTTCTGGGTGTGATCTGTCATGGGGGGTATATGAAGGACATGCCTACGTCGACTTGTACTGAAGAGTCATTCACCTGTTTGGCATCCTCCCTGCACTTTTACAATACTCTCAGTTAAAATCTGCCTCTCTTGAGATAGGCAGAGCTGCCTTCTGTCCCTGCACTTACCCCTCACCAGCACAAAAACCTGGGGATGAAAACTGCCTGTACTTTGTGTTCCTTTTCCCCTTTGCAAGACTGGTTGCTGAGGAAAAGCAACCAGCTCTGAAAGAGCCCCGACTTAAGGAGTACAATTTAAAGTGTATAACCTTCAGCATATGCCAGAAGCTTATAAATCAAGACCTTGAATTATTTCCTTGTGAGAGGCAGGGAACATATGTCTGTAGTATGTCTAGTGGGAGTGGGTTGTGACCCGATGAGGACCTGTGCTTGGTGCTGCAGCCTTAACAGTGGTGTTTTCCTCTGAATGCAGGCGAGGTTTTACGCTCCGACAACGATCTTCATCGACGAGATCGATTCCATGTGCAGCCGCAGAGGCACGTCCGACGAGCACGAGGCGAGTCGCAGAGTCAAGTCAGAGCTGCTGGTGCAAATGGATGGTAACGAGTGGCTAGATCCTGAGTTTGGGGCTGGGGGGCTGTTCCTCTACAGGTGGCAATGTAAGAAAGTGAGCAGTCTGGAAAACCTGGCTTAAGGGCTAGGAGGAAAATAAGGCAGATTGGGAGTAGTGTATTTTTGGAGTGTTCAAAGGCAGAGAACTGAAAAGGATGTTCTGCTTTATTTTTTCTAAAATGGCCATTTCGATGATAAACTGAAAAATATTTAAGAGACAGACTATAGAAGAAGCAGATAGTTGAGATTTGTGCAGTTCAGTGTAAGTCTTTAATTTCAATGCAAGTTAAACAAATTTCACCCCTTTGTTAGAGTCTGCAGCCTGGGGACTCCAGAGTGAGGTTGGATTTTGCTGTATTGTGTGGTGGCAGCTAAAAGTACCCTTTTAGTCAGATTTAGCAGCTACTCTGTTCAAGTACACGTAAGGAGGCTGAGCATCTGAGGAGCATTGTGTGGTGGGGGGGTTTGGTAACCACCTCTGTATCACAGCTTTTGTTTAACTGCTATGCATGATGCCCTCAAATGTGCATGTTCATTGTGGTAAACTTGGGGCAGGCAACCTTTTGCCCTAAAGTGGTAACTTCTTTGCAGTCCTCATTTGGGAGGCCAAGGAGTGATTGCTATTTTTTTCTGTGCCCAGATTAGACAGAGATGGCATTTTTGGTAGGACTAGTAAGGCTGTGCTCACACATGACTCTTATTAGCACTGTCAGAGAAAGCCCTCCCCTGACTCAGCAAAAGAATGGGCTGTCCCCCTGTCTGTGACAGGATGGTGTGGTCATACCTAAGCTATGAGAAGTCTGGAAAGGGACACTAGGACTAGATAGAGCTATTGCTTGGCTTTGTCCAGGCTTTTGTGGTTTGTACAGGGTTTCTTAGCAAGCAACTCAATCAATATGAACTGTGTAGTAAAATTGCTCTAAACTGTTGTGCTTGCAGGGGTAGGTGGTGCTTTGGAAAATGATGACCCTTCCAAGATGGTTATGGTATTAGCTGCTACAAATTTTCCCTGGGATATCGATGAAGCTCTCCGACGGAGACTGGAGAAGAGGATTTATATTCCTTTGCCCACAGGTATGTTTGCTACAAGCATTTCTCTTTAAAACAATCCTTGCAAGGCAAGCTGAGGATTGCCGCAGGACTATTTGGTTTGGGAGAAATCTTGACGTTTTTGTGATGAGCAGTGAAATTCAGGGGTTAATTGTTTGGCTGGATCACTTTATTTTTAAAGAGAGAGAAAGAAAAAAAATACTACTTGCTTGCGGGCTCAAAAACAAAGAGCTGCAGCATTTCATTGCAAGCCAATTGATGGGTTCTTACATTTTGAAAGAGAGTTAGTTTTAATGAGCCTGGAATAATTTTAAATGTTTGACAGTCAGTCCTTGAGTGATCATCAAAGGCATCCTTTGGATATGTTCAGGAATATTATAAATGCACTCCGTGCCCTTGCAGACACAAGCAAAGAAGTGGATCCGTGAATTCTCACTTACAGGCTCAGTTCATTGTAAATCCCTGCTTGCTCACCTTTATGCCTCTGCATGGAGTCTCTCAGGATGCAGCAGGCTGATGGCTTTCCTGCCCTGAGACGTCTCCCCTGGTGTTGTCTCTCCTAGCTGTCATTCGCCTGTCCTATTAATTTTGAGGTTCCTATCACTTGAAGTTTTTATAGCTTCGTTTCTTTTTTGGTGCAGTGGATGCCTCATCTCCCTGCGTGAGCACTCAAGATAACAAGCTCTGTGTTCATGGTGACAGCAGTTGTGATTGAGTTTAGCAGGTATAAGGACACTAAATAGTTCTACAGCTTGTCTGTGCAGCTTACAGCTGGTAACAGCTCCTAACAGGATGCCTGTCTTTATGACCAATTAGTGTAAAATCCTATCAGATCTTGCTCTTGTTTCTAATTAGTCTAGGTTGTTTTTTGACAGAGTGTATTACACCCTGGACAACATATGAGATGTGCTCGAGTTTTGTTTCCAATCTTATGATCCGCTGCATCTGTTCTGTAAATCAGAGTGTTGAGCTGTTCTGGGCAACTCTAAATGGCACATGTATAAATCCGCTGCGTGATCTGATGTGGTCAGACAGCTTAAATGAAAAAGTGACAGGGTATGTCATATATACACCTGTATACTGTGGAATTTGATGCAAGTATCTATTCTGCTGTGTTTCATTTTCACAGTACCGCCAGGACTTGCTTAGCCCCTAGCAAAGACCAGAGGAATGTTCTTTGGTACAGGACGCGCTCTGCGGGTGCGCCGTGTGTACACTGTGCTCTGTACATAAATCCCCATTTTAGAGCTAGTGCCAGTTGTGGGGGATTGAGAACTCTATATGCTTGACAGTTATGCAAAGCACGCAAAACGTGCAGCTTTAGACAAGCTTTCTAATTTCTTTTCTATTTCCCCTATTCTCGAAAAAAAAAATAATTAATTGTGTTTTATTTTTTGATATCCCAAAGTATGGATATTTCCTTAAGACTTTTAGCCTTTCCTCCTACTACTTCTGTTGTGCATGTCCTCTTTTCTAGGTCATAAAAACTAGTCACTGTGGAAATAAAGATGCTGAGCTGGTATATTTTTGTGTGCAGTAAAAGCGTCCGTCCTCTTCTTCACCACCCTGGTGCAGAGTACCACTGGGGCCTAAGCTGTCAAACCTGAGTTCCCTCTCACCAGCCTGGGCTGCTTGACATACGTACCCAACTGCAGCTCTGCACATGCCCTCTACAAGAACAGGGGCTAACTGGCTGTGCAAGTGCTTGCTTGCACTGCTGGTTATCACTGTGTGCATGCTGCAGCTGGATCTGAAAGTGGGATACCAGGACATTTGTATTGTAAATATATTAATATATGTTTACTGTTTTAATGTATCTGTTTTCTATCAGGCTTCAGCAGCCTTCTTGGGTCCCAGCTGAGTAAAGTGCTTAAACATGTACTTCAATTTCAACCCCTTGTTAAGGAGTTTGTGCTGTCTGAACTCTGTTAATAGAATCCTCCTTGTGTTTCTAATGAAACTGTGTGGATAATACACAATCAAACACCTGAACAGCGAGAGAATCCAAAGGGGTGTGAGAAGAAGCAGACATCTGTAGGATTGTGCTGTTGTGCCCTTGGGTACTGTGTGACCAAATGCTTTGTCACCTGAGCCATGGCAGACATTGTCAATGACGTGTGACTTTGGAAAACATCTCTAGAGCATGCTGGTTTCATACACTGCATTTAACCATATACTTACTGTATTTGATTGCACACTTTACTATGATTTGTTCTATCTATTCCTTTTCTTATATTAAACCCTTTTGTTTGTACTTTTCACTGAAAAAAAATGTTGTGTTTATATTTTTTTTTAATATTACTCTTGCAAGTCTGTAAACAAATATTTTTATTTTGTAGCAAAAGGCAGAGCAGAACTACTGAAGATTAATCTTCGGGAAGTAGAACTAGACCCTGATATCAGCCTTGAAGAAATTGCTGAGAAGATTGAAGGCTATTCTGGTGCTGACATCACTAATGTTTGCAGGTATCTCATTCCCTTTAATCTGCAAGTAAAACTGCATGGAAAGTCCTTGTTTGCATTCTGTGATAAAAGGCAATACCCACTATAGCTGAGGCCATGCAAAGAGCGACTGTCTTTGAGGCCCAGATCTATTTACTGGAACCACGTGTTACTGTCATGTGGAGTGGTCTAAAGACCATGGAGTCTTTCTATGAGATGTGGTTAATTTTTCTTGGTTCTGAAGAGAAAAAAATCTGATGTTACCATTGGCTGCATTTACTGCACTTGTCTACATTTGTTAATGTAGTGCAAAACAGGTTTGTTTGGGTTTGTTTGTTTTTTAACCCCCATGAGTTTAAGAGCTAGAATTTTGTGATGAATTTTTGCACAGAATACTTCTTTGGGGCTTCTATATGCTGTATGTTTGAACAGCCCCCAGTGCAGCGCAGTCTTGGTTTCTGTCTGAATCTTCTAGGTACAAAGGTGATGCAGACAGTTTATAGTACTAGTATTGAATTTATTTCCATCTTGTTCCCACAGTTTGTTCTATTTGTTTCATTTTTTGAAAAATGAGTCTTTTCTGGTGGAGGATAGGCATTTGAAAAAACTTGTCAGAAGGAAGTCTGTGTTCCTTATAACGTCAGGATCCCTGCCAGGACAAGCTGATCCCTTAAGAACATGACTTGGGATTTTTTTTCTTCCCCTGCTGCTTTGCTGAAATTGTGAAATGACTCCATGGTTTTGAAAACCTGGTGTGTGTCACGCAGTGCAGTAGTTAAATTACCTCTTCTCCCTGAGGCCTGTGTTATCCCTTGCTGGGAAAAACCTGGGGAAAGAAAAAATGTAATTTCAGACTGCGTGTGGGCTGTGGTGTGAGAAATGAGCACTGTTGTCTATGCCAGTGGGCCAGGCTGGCAGCATGTGAGCTGGGGAGGAGTCAGGGAGCAGGTGGAGCATGAGGAGCAATGGCCCCAGCCCTGCAGGGCCACATGACACTAGTGTCTGGTGCCTCCTGCTCTGCCCGTGCTCTGTGTGAGCAGGCAACATTGCTGGGCTGCACTCTGAACACCTGAAAAAAAAAAGACATCTCTGAGTGCATTTCCTCTCCCACCCTGCCCTTTCCTGCACTGAAGCTGTAACATTTCATCTCTAAGAATCATTGTAAAAGGTTTTCAATTTCATGGTTTTAATTATCTCTGCACATTTACCATATGCTTAAGTGGGTTTTGTTGCCAGTGCATTCTTTACATTGAATTAACGTAGTGATCTTGGAAGGTGGAAGCTAGGAAAGGCCATCTTCTATGGTAAATAAATGTCCCTGCCAGTGGTCTCTAGCAAGAGAATACAATCCCATGGATAGGCTTGGAGCACATGCTGCTGGCAGTTGGCTCCCATACACTGTCCTGTGTTTCCAGGGATGCCTCTTTAATGGCAATGAGACGACGTATTAACGGCCTAACTCCAGAAGAGATTCGTGCACTTTCTAAAGAGGAGCTTCAGATGCCCGTTACCAAGGGGGACTTTGAGCTGGCTCTGAAGAAAATCTCCAAATCTGTTTCTGCTGCAGACCTGGAGAAGTATGAAAAATGGATGGCGGAGTTTGGATCTGCTTAATCTCAGTGACAGCGCCTTCGCTAGAGTTTTATGGCTTTTGTTGTTTTCACTTGCAAAATGAGTTGGAGATCTTTTTAAAGGTTTAATAAGAGGTCTGCCTCTGCTCCCATCTCACCCCCTTCTGGTGACAAGATCTTTTAAACTCCATTTACCTTTAAAGGGAATGAACACAATAAAGAGCTGATACTGTAAAAGATATTTTACCTCTGAAACTGTACAATAAGACAAACAGGAATGGAAAAAATTATACTTGTGGGGGTAATCTTTTTATTTTTCCAATGAAGAGCAGTGTTACTGAACATCCTCGTAGTCATCTCTCACGGCTGGGATCAACAAATCAGCTGGGGGATGTGACACCAGAGGAGCTAACAAGGGCTCGCTGTACCCCCTCTTCTTAAGTGCTACATCTCTGTTGAGCCTCTTGAACGCCTCCCTTGCATGTGGCATCGAAGTTACTGTTCTCTCTGCTCAGATATTCAGAGCAAAGCCTGTGGATTAATTGGCATTACACAGAGGAAATGAGGATCAGTTTTCCATCAAGGTGTGAGCTTGGCTTTCCTCTCACATACACCCCTTTGGAACTGATGTCACTTCAGACTGGATTGATGTTATCTGTGATGACTTCTGATGGAAATTAGAGGAAAAGAAAAGGGCCTTGATTACTCTCAGTCTGGTTTATGCTTGATCTCCAAACACAGTTTATACCAGTTTGACCAGTAGACACTTTGAAGTTTGACCAGTAGGCACTTTGACTTAAGTTACATCTTGCACTTTTATGCTTATGTATCATGCTATACTTTGCCTGTGCTGTCTAGATATTATTATTATTTAAGTACCAAGAGTTTAATACAATCAAGACACTAATATAAAGGCTGTCTTTAAAACACTTGGCTGTGAACTTCCACTTCTGATGAGACACGGACTGTTTCCTAGCTGTACTAGGCAAAGGGATTTGTACCTGTTTATGTTGTAGAACTGTCCATGCTTAATTTTTTTTAATGGAAATGTCTTAAAAATGTATAAATGTTATTGATTTAGGGGAAAATAACCTGTATGATCTCGTTTATGTTTTTACCTGTTTCTTCCATTCCCACATACAAGTGCAGGGATGAGAGGGGTTGGGTTATAAACTCTAGCATGAGAAATCTTCTCTCTAGAGTCTGTCATGCTGACTATATGAGCTTTTCTCAGTCTCGGGCTGTGAGTCTGACAAACAATGGTTTCCTGTGGCAGGAATGAGAAGAAGGTCAAATTTACAGAGGAATATGCAAGGTCTCCAAGTTTTCATGATTTTTTATAGGCCAGAGGTGTCACGGTGGATGTGAGTTGCTGTGTGGTTCGGTGTTCTGCCCTTTGGCTCTCTGCTGAGACCTGTAGTGGCATAGCCAGACGTGGCACACTGGAGTGCAGAACAGATGGCACCTCCTCTTGAACAGGGACACACCCTCATCTGCTCCTTGTTCCCAGGAATGTCAGTGATTCGACACGCTGGTCTCTTGAGCTGTGACATGTGAACCACTAAGGCAAATGCTGCTCAAGTGTATTTACTGTTCCAAGAGCAAGGACTGTCAGGATACATGCATGACAGCTCTGCAGCACCTGGCTGATTATGTGAGTGAATTTGAAGCTGTTTTACCATTGCTGCTTTGTCTGTCAGTATCCTTTTTCTTTTGTTGCATGTGAAGACCACATCTCACATTGATCCTGTCATTGTAAAGGGCTGCTCCAATTTGCATGGAGAAACACCATGAAGATTCTGTCAGTCTTCTGTTTGACATGAAGCTCAGTCAGAGCTTTAGAAGTGTGTTCCTCTGTGACACTTCAGAAAAAATGTCTTCTGGAGCCCCAAGGCTGGTTCATATCTTGCCAAGGACAGAGCATCTCTGCTGTCTAGTGTTGGGCCTTGTTACATTCCTGGACAGGGAGGTTAGTGCAGAAAGGACACCAGCTTTTACCCTCTGCATCTTCAGGGAGAATAAATGCTTTACTGACAAGTCTGCAGTGACTGCACAGCCGAGCCCTTGGGTTTCACAATACCTGTGGCTGTCAGGCTGGAAGGAACAGTTCTCTCTGCACTGGAAGATGAGCAAGAGAAGCTGCTCTGACTCTTTTTACGGGGCTAGTCTGTTCCTGAGGGAGAGTAACTGAACTCACAGAGAAAAAGCTTTGAAAACATTGCTACAGTCTGTCATTTCTTCCTTTGGAAAGCTGCAGGCTGCAGTCCATTAGTTTGTTACTTTGTTTGTTTGTTTGTTTCACTACGGTAGAAATTAGTAAAGCTACAGGAATCTTCTGTGGCCAATGCCAGGTTAGCAAGTCAGGGTCTCTCACTAGAAACGCCCAAGGAGTCTACACAAGCAAGATGTAAAAGGGAATAAACACAACTGCCAGTAACTTACTCGGTTCAGCTGCTCAAGAGCAGTGCTGGGATTCAGCAGCTGCTGCTCAGAAAGACCCAAGTACCAGGTTTCTGAGTTTCATATGGCAAGCAGCAGTGGCCTTCTGCTGATGAAAGCACAGCGTTTAGCAGAAATTGTTCCTTAGATCTTTGATGAACCTTCTGCCTTAAAGGCATAAAACTTCCCTCTTGGGTGCAAAATTCACTGTAGTGGGCACTCCCTCTGGGAGGCATTATCCAGGTGCTGCAGTCTTTCTCTAGAGGTCATGATTTCTGCCCCACATACATTTGTCACGTACAGGCCCATTGATCCTTTATTGCTGCAGAACAGAAGAATGGAAGTTTCCAGGCTGTAGAGGTTTATATATATATGATGGTTGTGCCCAAGCATTACACCTGTGACTTGGGCCCCACTAGACCAGGCACCCCAGAAGACGTAGCCCATCCCTTCCCTGCTGAGACACTTCAGGATGGAGATCTGACTGTATGCCGACCCTTACGTCTTTGCCAAGTCGCGCTGGTGCGCTTACCTGGGTGTGCTTGGATATTGGGTTACTGACTCAAGAGGGGTGCCATCAGTGGGTTGCAGCAAGGAGCAACCAGGGAGGGGAAGCCGGGCCCACAGTGGCAGCAGCTGAAGGCTCCAATGATGGCTTATGGCTCAGCCCAAGTCCACTGGTGTCTCAGTGGTGGAAAGGCTTGTGTTGGGACACTGGGTGTCTCAGAAGGATGATGTAGGAGCGTGTCACCACCTGCTGTGGCAGTTGGCTCAGTCTGTGTCCACATGTGTATGGAGATGGGCGTGCACACGTGTGTGTGTGTGTGTTTGTAGCACGGCGTGGTGCTTCACGAGTTTGTATCCAAAGTACATAGAAAACATGTTTTCAAGCTGTGTTTACATGGCTCTTTCTAAACATCTGTGAAGGCCTCCTTGGGTGGCACAGTGAGTTCCTGTGCAATAAGCAGGCTGGCTGGAAGAAGTAATAAAGGCACGTGTGGCGTCTGTGTGTCTCGCTCGCGCCGGGCTGCGGGTGCTTTGCTGGGCACTGCCTCCAAAGGCTGCCATACAATGCAGACCTTTTCAGCATGTCACAGGGGTGTTGGACTCACCAAAGTCCTGGACAGAGAGCAGTTAAAGCAGAGTCTGGCTTTTTTGAATCATGTTGTCAGCATTGCCTTCCCTCTTAAATCGGCCTTTCGTTGCCACAGGCTATAAAAATGGAGAATGCTCCAGTGCCCAGCTCATGGAAGGAGGGGGGGGGAGGAGAGTAAAGGCCACAGCAGATGTTCAGTGTTAGCACCTGATTCAGACCTCACAGAGCTGGGATGGCTTTTTTATTACTTACCCCTGGGCTGAAAGTATAATCAGGCTCCAGAGAAACTGTATCATCAGCTGCCTGCTAACCAAAAGACTTTCAAGAGCAAAACTTCTGTTAGGAAAGAGCTTTCAAACTTGGAAAGAAACCCTAAGTCTCCTGGGACCAAGTTCATTATTTGAATTTTCTCACTAACTTCCTTATGAAAGAATGTGTAGTTTCCAGCGTTTCATAATGCCTCAAACATGAAAGAGCAAGCACGGGAAATTGCTGATCAAGGGATTTCAGGAGAGGTCAAACCTTTGTATGGAAAGTTCAGCTCACCCCAGTTTAAAAGAGACTGAAATAGCAAAGGTGCACTGACTTGTTCTGATCATGGTAGAGATGAAAGAGCTTGTGTGCTGTAAAGAAGCTGTAAAGAAGCCCTCCATCATGTGAGCAAAGACATGAGGCACGAGGAGGTGGAAGCAGCAGAGGAAATAGTGAAATTTTTTCTCTGTTTTTGGAGTAAGCCACGGATTGGATTGTGGACTGGGATTTGTTTTGGATCTGTAGTGACTGGTAAGTACCTGATGAGTACCTGGGGAGCAGGGAGGGAGCCTGGGCCTGCCAGAGAAACTCGCTGGTGTCAAGTGGGTGTCACTGCTGCTGTGGCAGCCAGGCCACTCCCTGAACAGTGCTGTAGGTACAGCCAGGGTGGGCAGGAGCAGTCTCAGTAGCCCTCTGATGGAACAAAGCAGGCTGTGTAAGCCACCCATTCTGGTGACAGGAAAGGCAGAGAGACGGTGCAGTTCAAAGATGGTGGCACAGGGTCTTTCTCCTTCTCCTGTTGTTTCCTGAGAGCTGTGTGTGCAAGCTTGGCCGTGGCTGTGGATCCCTCAATGACCCGTGCCCCAGAGCTAACAGCTGGAGCAGGAGTGCTGTCCCCACCTCCCACAGCACAGGGGCATTGGGCCCTCTCCGCTTTGTAAGGCAGCCTGGTTTTGTGTGCTGGTTGTGCCCTGTTCTTCTGACCCACTTGCTGCATACACAGTTGTTCAGTACCTGTAAGGGAGGAGCTCCTTTTGTGCAATACTGGCCTGTCTTCTGGTCAGTAAAGCACTGTGCTCCTGCACGTCTGCACCTGGGTGTCTTCTTGGAAAGACACACACAATTTCCCTCATCTTTAGAAGACTAGCATTAAAAGTGTATGTGGTGAGATGTCTTGGCTAACCTGGTTGCCCAACGCAAGAACACTTCAACAGACAAGGACATGCCACAGGAAAAGTTCTGGCTTTGTTCTGAAGAGACAAAGTGTGGGGATGTTCCCATCCCTACTGCACGGGCCATAGGGTCGTATTGTTTCCAGGCTCTATTTGTGGCTTTTATGTATCATTCATGACTTTGTTGTAGTAGGAACTTTTTTTTTTCTTTGAGTTAGGAGGAAGCCATGGGTTTTTTGTTGAGTGTCTGGAGTGGGGTTTTGGGAGTCCCATGATCTGGTTGAGTACATAAAGCTATTGAGCCCATTCCCAGCGTGCTTACTTTTGGAGGAAAGCATCACACATCCCACTTGGCTGTCCATCTGTACAGTAAGCAGTGTGGCTTTGTGCAAAGTCACTTAAATATAATATTTAGAACGTTAGTCTGACAAAGAGAGAGTCTTACTACCAGTTTACAGCTGTGTTGCTCTCATTCATGAGCAGTCCTTTGTATAAGTTGTTCAACTGATGTAAAAGAAACTGTCTTGGAAGTAGGAGAGTTTTTAACTTGACTTCGGAGAGAAACAAAGGTAGAAAAGTACTTGCCTAGAGGAAGATGATGGAATATCCAAGATGTTGAGAGCTGAAATTTCTTTTTGTGGCTATCCTTTTTGCCTTGCAGTTACACTGCTGGGTTGCATCTTCTGGTTCCAATTTGTTTTGAATAATTACCATTGTTTGTCCATCTCTCAGCCAGCCTTTGCAGATGAATTGGTTCCACAGAGCCCTCTTTTGCTTAGCGGTTGGTGTTCTTGCACAGCGTGTTGTGTGACATCTAATTGAACAGGCTGATGGCTTGAAATCATCCTTGTGAAGTAAAGGTCACCTGGATGGTGAAGGTGAGAGGAGCTGCACTGAATACCAATTGGATTGGTGGTAGCAGAAACCATAGCAACTCTGCACAGGGTTTATAAATATACCTGAGAAGAAGAAGGGAACAACCTTAAGGAGCCACTGACGACACTGCACTATGCAAGCTGATAAAAAGGTGTCTTGGCATCTTTGCCAGTGAGGAGAACTCACCATTAAGTGAGTTACTCTCTTAAGTAAGTTACTCCCTGTTAGTAGAGGGTGGAAGCAGCTTGATGAACGAAGGAAGCCAACTGCAGGCACTGCTGACAGGTTTTGTTGTCCAGCCTTGCTGCTTAAAAACGTCACAATCTCCAGTGCCCATTTGTTTACTACAAAAACTGCCTTTTAGGTAACCAAATTTGACTTACTTATATCTTGCTTGGCATCCTGAAATGTCCTCAAGCTTTGGGCTGTGCTGGGGCCGGAGGGTTTTTGGAGGGCTGGAAGAATGAGATGTTAGCAGCGGTGTGTTTCTGTAGGGCCCTGGGGCTTTGCTATGCTGGGTACTGTTGAGATGCACAAGAAGAGACGCTGCAAATGGTTATGGGGGGTTCAGGTGGTAGAAGGATGAGGAGAGAGGTAGAATTGAAGTCACTCACTCAAGGACCTGGGATCAGTGGAGGAGACAAAACTGTCCCTCCGACTCCCAGTTCCTGATCCTAAAGCACAGACCAGTGTTTTTCAGTTGCTTCTGATTTGCAGCCCCCTAGCATTTTTCCTCCTGAAGCTGAAGATCCCTGTATTGTGAATTAAACACAGCACGTTTGCTTTTCTTAAGTACCTTCTGCAAGCCCTTAACAAATAGCCTGTGGTGCTTCTGGGGGCTGCAGATGATAGTTTGAAACGCACTGGCCCATGTCATCTGAAGCCTGCCTGAATTTCTTATGGTGGGGAGTCTATAATGGATGCTGTTGATTTTATTTTATTCTTCTTAGTTTGCTCAGAAAGATGAAGCTCACTGAATGTGAGGTGCTTCTGGGGAGTTTATTTACAGTGTGTTTTTCTCACACTGTAAATGCAGATTAACATTTATCAGCATATGGCACAGCCATTTAAAATAAATATTTGGCTTTCCTTAATTTATGCTTGTGTAGAAAGGTCCCTGAGTATCTGTATCTATTCCTCTGCTGCACCTAATTAGATACAACCCCATGAAAAAGTGTGTGAGGGCAAACAGCTTCATCTGAGGAGATGCTTGAGGAGCAGGTCGGGCAGTGCTGGGGTAGGACAGCGTGCTGGGCAGTGTCCCTGTGTCCCCACCTCCTCCAGGCAAGGGAGATCAACACTAAGGAGAGGGAAAAGCCCTCCCCCAGGTATGCAGGAGAGACGTGGGTGGGAGAAGAGCAGGAAACTTATTTTAAAACAAAAGAACAAACAAAAAAGTAAGCATTTTTTAGATGGAGTGGAGCGTGCCCCAGCCAGTGACCCAGAAGGCCTTTTCCAGCTCTGTGGCATATCCAGATGTTTTGTGTTCTCACAGACAATTTGGAAACTTTCTACTAGTTTCCAGTCTAAATGAGTTCAGTCTTCTTTGTATCCATCTGATCTTGTGCTAATGTCATCTTCTAACAAATAGATCCTACTCCCTGATAGTTACCCTACATCCCTGAATGTATTTCTAGAATCATCATATAAAGCAACACCTTGTTCTTTTTGAAGTCTGCTCAAGCTCCTTTGGTCTCTTTTATAAGGCATATCCTCTTCAGCAAGCTTGCTTTCCACCTGAGCCTGTTTGGTGCTTTAACACAGATCACCAGAAGCATACACGGTGGGTCTGTGAGCCACACGCAGCAAGTTACCCAGTAAGGCAAGGGAGAAAGGAAATTGCTGTTATGGTATGTTGCTGTCATCAAGCAAAGAAACTGAGTATTTGGTTGTGGAACCTACAGGAGGGCAGAAGGCTTAAGTCTGTTGTTGCAGAGCAACAAGGGCTCATTAGATGAGTGAGCTGATGGTAGGGACTGGGATACACAGGCAAGGGAGGGAAGGTGCAGAAGCTCTCCAGGCAGTGGCAAGAGAAAAGATTTGGGTATTCTGTTCACTGGGAATGCAGCATTTCTGGGGATGTTTGGGTGCTGCCCCAGAGGAGATTCGGGACCAGCTAACGAGCTCCAGCGCTAGCATGGCCACCAGGAGCCAGGGCTGAGTGTGAGTGTGGAGCAGTAGGGTGAATCACAGCTACCTTCTGCCCCTCTCCCTGTCTCTGCCTTTCCTCCTGTGCGTGCACAGAGCCCAGCCAGGCCTGGCTCATGGTGGCACTCACGTTTGGATCCCCACAGCTACAAGTACCCAGTCGCTCTGTGCAGGACCCTGCTGCCTCTCCAGGGCATGCTCCTTCTTCTTGAGCTGCCCAGAAGCAAGCCCAAGCCACAGCCTCCCAAAGAGAGCCATTAAGCATTTAGCACCAGAAACCCTACGATGTGAAAAATGAACCCACTTAGACTGAGCCTGTCAGCAGATTCCCTTCAGATCTGGTCGTGGTTGTTACAACCAAGGTGGGAATAAACTATTGTGCTTCTGCTCCTTGGTGATGGACACTGTTTTGTGGTTTTTCAGTCATGTTTCTCTGCTGGGACTGTGTGGGTGTGCCATCAGCCCACAGCAGCTGTATGTAGGCATCCACAGCTTTGCTGCAGGAATTTGGGACCTCAGGAACGTGCAGATTTCATTTCCCATTAGAGACCCAGTGACTCTGCTTCTCAAAGACTGCAGAGCGTTTTAAGGAGACAAGAATATTTGTCACACTTAAGAAAAAAATGCCTGGCCAGGTTTGGTAAAGGATGGGAACAAGTTTGCATCTGAACACACCTGACAGAGCCCACCACACAAGGGGAATCACACTTGCCTGAGATGGTGTTGAATACAATTAGGGAAGGACTCTGGGACAGAGTGAGGAGGAGATCAGTCGCAGCAGTTTCTGATGCTGGAGCTGTTTCTAGGATGATGATGTAACTGCCCAAGTTAAGATCTATGGCTCCTTTAGAGGGCTGAGTCTGGAACTCCTCTTGCCCAACTGCAGATATTTGTCTGAGCTGATCACCCAGACTCCCTGTAGAGTGAGTGGAGGGAAATGGGCAAGCTTTGGATGAGAGTTTGCTGACATATCTGAGATGCCTTCTCCAGGATCAGAGGAGAAGCACCTCTAGGGTGTCATTTATTATACACGGAGTCAAGGAGAAGCAGTTTAGATGATGCATTTTGGGTGGGAAGAGCCTCTCTGTGTTAGTGTGTATCCCCTCAGTGCCACTTTTCCTTACTGTCCTGCCAGCATTGCAGCCTGGTGATTACCTACCTTCAGATGTCCTATGGTCTCTCAGTGTCTTGGGTGCAGACAGACAGCACACGCACCCTTGGCCACCGTGGTCTCTAAGTCAATCCCAAGCTCTATCTCAACACAGTTCTCTTTTGCAGAGAGTTAAACACCCTTCTTGTTCCCTGGAAGGCCCCTGGCTTTAGTTTTCCCCAAACCCAGCCTGGCTGAGTGGGTCCAGCACGCTCAAAGTGATGGGATTGGGTTGGTAGTGTGGAAGCATTGAGGTTGTGCAGCTCCATCCTGGCCCCTCCTAGCAAACAGCGTGAGCAGGGGCAGGTGGGACAGGACAGGGACATTTTTCCAGGGGAGCTGTGGGGAGGGTGAGGCACAGCCCAGCTTTCATTGTGCCTCTGAGTGATTCCTAAACATGTAACATGGGCATGATCCAGCCAGGATCAGCAACCAGCTTTCTGACAGTACCCTGCAGAGCAACAGCCAGGCTAGGAGAGGTGGTCAGAGGTGGACACTGCCCATGTCTGCTCCTTCCTCATCAAAACTTATCAGCAAATCGGAGCCTCAGGAAGGGCAGACAGGGAAGAGGGGGGTGTTGGAAAGAGGTGTTTCTCTGCAGCGTGATGTATAAATCTGCCATGTGTGGCTGCTTCTGGTGGCCTGTGGAGCTGGGAGGGCTTTTCTCCCTCTTTGATATATAACTTTTGGCTCCTTCCTCTCAATCTGTGTGGTTCTGGCAGGATATAGGCAGACTGCACTTGTGCTCTGACCAGCATAAAAATCACTTGGGTTCTCATGTCTTCTCATGCACCCTGGCAAAGGGGATGAAGACTCAGGAGAGAAAGTGCCAAGTGGTGCAGTTGAGGCACTGCATGAAAACAGCCATGTCTCCCCATCCCTCAGGGTGGGGTCAAGCTCATTTCTAGCTGGATTATCCTGCCACAGGGCTGAGGATGTTCCTGGAGAAGGTGATTGGAAATACCATTACTTATGCCAGAGGCACTAAAAGGGAGATGATAAGTGTGCTCTGACTGTGATCTGTGCTCTGAGACAACAGATTCATAGTGCATATGGCTTTGATGGTTAAATTGTGGTTTCTCATGGCTGTTGAGCTTTGCCAACACGTGGTAAAACCACATCCCTAGGTTTGTGCTGTGCGTGGCTGTGTGGGCTCTTTGTGAAGACAAGGCTGGGACCACCTCTATTTGCTCTCAGAGAGAGATGGCAACATACCTGCTGGGCCAGCTTCCTGAAGGATTTCTGCTCCCACCAGGACCTTCCAGCTGTTGTTGTTACATGGCACAAAGCTGGACCACTTGCATCTCCAGGAATCTGTGCTCTTCACATTCAGTTTTACCTTGAGACAAATTCATTTTTTTTCGTTAAGAATGAGTTTTAGCACACTATGAAACAAATGTTTCAGTATCTCCTCCAGGAGATGCTCCAGAATATCTCCTCCAGTCTCTCAGGACTCATTGTGAATTTACATTTAAGCCTTGTTTTTCATTTAAGCCCCAGAGTTTTCCATGTATAGAGAGGAATATGCAGCTACTGAGTGTGCAGAACCCACTCACTCAGCCAGCACAAATCCCTCGAGCGGGATTTTACACTCTGTGTACATGGAGCTTACAACCCCTTTGATTTAGGGTTCCGTGGGATGTGATGCTTACACCAGACTGGTAAATATTGAAATTTCTTAAGCCACACAGAGGCTGAAGAGCTCAAGTGCTCAGCTGGAAGGGATTCAGAGGGCTGCTGAGCTCTGAATTCTTGAAGACCACTGGACTCCTAGAGCCAACAGAAACATCACATGTAAGGCCATCTGCAAAACATGTCCTTAAGAGAGCAAGAAATCTTCTGGGAAATAAAGCGTTTGAACTGTTTTAGAGATTCATAAGCACTTGAGGAAGTTTTAAGAGATAAAATAGCTTAGTAGTCACTTTGCATGTTCAGCAGCTTTCTGTTTGTGTGTCTAGCAGGTACAGCTGGGGCTGGATGCAGCTCCCCCCCTTGGGGCTGGGCTGAGGGCACACAGCTCATCCTCAGAGCAGCTCTGGCTTTAAAGCCCCTGCACAAGTTTGTGCACAAAGTGCTGACTGCACACATCCACCGCGAGAAAACGCAAGAGGAATGTGTGTGTGCCAGGCTTGTTTAGAAACCACAGATGATTTACAAAGTGAGCTTAATTGGAAGTTTCTCTTTGCGGCTTCCTGACTTGTTATTTTTCTGATGCAGATTTGTAGGAGCCGTTGAAAACGTCCATGTTTACTAATGAGGAGTTGCATAATTGGAGATCTGTTTATTAACTGTCCATTTGCAGGACTAGGTAATGACTTGAGCCGCAGCAGCAGTTCAGGGGAGGGTCTGGGTGTCTCAGAGCATCACCTGCCTGGTGTGAGGGACTGGCATCCTGCTCTCCTGGTGGAAGAAGGGCCCTCTTGTCCTCATCCCCAGTCATGGCACTGCAGTTAAGAGAACACAGTGGATCTCAGGGCCTCCAGAAAAATGCTCTAAGAAGCAGAAGAGGTGCAGAAACACCTCTAAGGTGATCCTCCCCCAGGACTAAGTGATCCTCCAGACCTAATCCTGGTGAGTTCTGACACGATTTGGGCTTTACAGCCTTTATCCCCTTCTCCTGTATGGTGAAGACATGAGTTTATAAGCTGCTTCATGGAGCTGCTGCTGGCACCCACTGACAGAGGCAGTGGGAAAGGTTCCATTTCAGGAGCCTGATGACATTTTTCTCGCCAGGCTGGATGGGCATCTCTGAGTACAACCATGCTGGCCAGAGCACTGCTTTGTGGAGACAGTGGGGCTGACTGGGGTGCTGGCATTTGGCCCCCAGCTCCATGATCCTGAAGGTGTTCACATGGGAGCGGCCTCGCAGCGTCCGTCCTCATTCCCCTGTGTGTCCGAGAGCCCTGGTTCTCTCTCCCCATATGCCTCCCCAACATTAAAAGTGACCACTTAGCTTACTAACAGTTTATTAATACATCAGGGTACTGAGTTACCTCCCCAAGGATTTTGTGCAAGAATGTGATGGGCAGCTGGTAAAAAGAGCTTATGAAATGGAGTGTGGAACTGTTTCCACGAAGCTGGATTCCGTCACCTCCCAGGCTGTATTCAGGCAAACTCACCTCAATTTCCATTCCCCAGGAATCCCTGCCTCTATCTCGACATGCAGAATTAGCATCCAGACTTGTCTGGAACACCTCAAAAAATGCAGTACCTACCCACTCTGCAATTTTCTTCTGAGAGTTAACATCCTTATGGTTAAAAAGGTACACCTGATTTCTGATTCAGCTCAGCACGTTCTCCAGTGCCCATCACTGTCCATCTGTGTGCTTTTCTCAAACTAAATTTTTCGTACTCTGTTAGCATCCCATATTTTCTCTCCACACATGTACTTATACACATCATCAAATCACTTCTCAGTTTTCTTTCTGACAAGTTACAGAGTCTGACCTCTAGAAGTCTCTCCCTGTAAGTGGTTTTCTTCAACTCTCAAACCATTTTTTATGGCTCTTTTCTTCACTTGCTCCAATTTTTTGATGTCCTCTTTAAAATATGGCACCTCAGCAGGATGCAGTATTCGAGTGTCAATCTGACCAAGGACGTACACAGAGATAAAATCGCCTTCTATTCCATTTCACAGTCCTGTTGCTAATACACAGAAGGACCAAATTAGCTCTTTCTGCTACAGCAGACAGAAAAATAGGTCCCACGTTTAAGAACTAGAAGGCTAGAGAGCGGTATTAAAAAGAGAAAAATGGAGCCAACATGAAAGCAGAATTACAAACCAGGGCAGCATTAATAGCACAGTGTGATGCTAGCCTGAACACATTAGTTGAAATAAAATGCTGAGAAAACAGTTTCCTCCACTTCAGAGCCCATTCCAAGCCTCTGCTGCCGCGGTGGCTCCTCTCTGGTGGGCAGGCTGTGTGCTGGGCTGCCTGTCCGTGTGCCGGGGTGGGGCAGCGAGGAGGGGGAGTCACTCCTGTATTGCACAGCAATGCTTGAGAGACCCTTGCTAAATCGTGCCACCAGGCCCCATGGAGGCATGAGGCAACCTCTGATCTTCCCCAGCTGGGTGCTGATAGATCAGCCCTGCGAACTGTGTGTTGCCATCAGGGCTCTGCATACACGAAGGCACCCCCAGCCCTTTACGCTCTCTGTCTCCTGCATGCAACATCTCTCACACGCAGCAGGGTTTTCCCTAAATTCCCTAGTACCTGTGTCTGGTGACACTTGCTGAACACAGAGTCACTGTGTCATTTTTTGTACATTTTCAGTACACATCCTCAGCAGAAGTGTCATCTTCCTGCATTGGAGACAGTGGCCTGACCCTGATTACTCTAAATTCTCTGAGGGATTCCTCGAAGCAGCTCAAGTGTAGCATGTCTTGTGCCCAGCAGCGAAGTCTCCTGCTCTTTGAAGGCTTTCTGTGAGATAGTTCCTTAGTCTCCTTCTTCCTCATTTCTGTATCTGTAAAATAGGCTTCTAGGATGCTCAGATCCCATCCTATGTTTTCTTGTCTAGGGGGCAGTTTGTGCTACTGCAAGCTCCATTGCACTGCTTCTGCTCTCACAAGGGTGACAAGGTGTCTCCTTCCTCCCTGCTAACCAGCTAGTGCAGTGCTGGGGTTTGACTCTTGGCTCTTGGGTACCTGGACACCAAGAACACTCTCAGTCCCATGCTTGCTGTTTGTGCTTCTTGTTGGACTCATGTGGAAGGGTGTTCTTCCCTTAGGGGATGAATGAAAGCCAGGGAGAAAAGCACTAGTACAGAAAGACAAGTGTTAGGGGAGTGATGGACTGGAGAGAGCCTGGTGGAGGGTCACCAGGATGGCTAGAGCACATGAAGTACCAGGAGATGGTGAGGGAGCTGAGCTCATTCAGTAGTACAAGGAGAAAGCAAAGGAGAGATCTAATTTTTGCCTAAGGAAGGTAATAGGGAACACGAAGCCAGACCATCCTGGGAGGTGCATGATGAAAGGATGAAAGACAGCACAGGAAGTTGTGTTTAGATATAAGGCATCAGATTGGCACCATGAATGTGGTCAAACGCTGGTATAGGTTTCCCAGAGAGGTGGCAGGACTCTGTCTTTGGAGGTCTTCAAACTCTTAATGGCCTTCATCAGCTTGCTGTAACAGGACCTCTGTAGAGCTCAGCTGGTACCTGATGACCTCTGGACATCCCTTCCAACCTCAGTTATTCTGTTGTTCTCTGACACATTTGGAGTAACCTGTAGGACAATGGCAGCAAGGTGACAACAGCCATGATCTCAAGATCCAGGCTATGAAGAAGGCTTCTTGGCATAGGAATAGTATGAAATCCCATTCTTCTGCAGCACCCCATCTGTTAAAGAAAGCAGCATGGTCTCAGCCCATCAAGCAGTATTTCACCTTGGACAAGGTCAGTGCACAAAGGAGCTGAAGTGGGAGCTGTGCTCTTGGTGGTTCTTTGCCTGGAGATGCCCCAGATGCTCTACAAGCACTGCTGGCAGCTCTTGTAGAGGCAGCAGCTGCGCCAAGGCCGTGTAGTCAGACCTGGACACTGATCTTTGTGACCTCTTGGCCAGAGATCCTAATTAATGCTCACATAACTGGCAGTGATGAAGAAAAGAGTAGTGGGCATCATTAGGCAAGACTGGGGTGGTGTGAGAGGGTTTATGAGGTGGAAGTCCTCTTGCCTAACTTCAGCTGTCAGGGGCAGGGCATCCGGCCCAGCTGGCTGCCTGTCACCAGTGGGAGGAGGTGTACCCTGGGTGATCCAGCTCGTCCTGAGGGGCGTGTCTAAGACTGACAGGTTGGTAGTGTCAATGATGGTATTTGGAGTTTACTGTCTTCGTTGGCTACAACGTGGGACTCTTAGCAGTAGATTAGAGGGGCATCCAGCTTAGACTTGGCCAGTGGAAACAACCCATTTTGGTGTTTGATTGCAGGTGTATCTTAAGAAGCCACATGGCTCCACATCACTCAAAAGGGACCAAGTTCATGTGAGTTTCAGGCTCAGCACTGAACGAACCTCTTGCCTTCATGGGATCAGGAATCAGAGTTATAGATGGCTAGAGGTAGAGAGGAAAGTCACATGCTGAACTTTTGCTCTTCCAGAATTGTGGTTTTTTTTTTTTTTTTGTACTGGGGAGCTGAAGAGTTGTGCTTCCTCTTGGAAAAAAGTGAGTCACTGCTGGAAAAGGGACATCTCAGCTTGATCTGCGCTGGCCAGGCTACCAAAGGCATCCATGTTCCCCATTCTCTCCCCATTCCTTGATTCCAGACACCTCCCCAATGCCCTCGTATCTCTACAAAATGTTAATCATCATTTTGTTTACTGGTCCTGCCTCCTGTGCTAGCAGAAGCTTCTTGTCCCTCTCCAAGTACAGCTATCACTATTACACATTGAGGGACAGCCTCACAAGGCTTCAGAAAGGCTTCCCTCACTATTCAAAGAGGGAAGAGCATACTGCTACTTGATTTTCAAAGGCAACCTGTGTTGTGGTCAAGAAAACAACTAATCTATTATTTAACAAGAATGAGAATAAATGAATATTGTGCTACATATAAAAAGGACATTCTCTGTGAGCACAAACCTGACACACATTTTGTATCTGTGGAAGTCTAAGACCAGTGTTCTGGAGGATACCTACAAGCGTACAGAGAAGCCCCTGTGCAGGAGTGGGCTGTTCCCAGGGCAGGCTCTGTGCCCCTCAGTACTCCCAGCAAAGCAGCAATGCTGGTGACCCTGACACCCAACAGGCGTTCATTCTCTGTGAAATGGCACTGTTGGAAAAGCAGACTTGAGCTTGTCCACAGGGGAGATGAAATGATATTATATACAGAAATTGCTCCTCCATTGCAAAGCTCTTCCTGGCTTTTAAATTCGTGCTCGTGCACTTTCAGCCCTGCATAATGTCATGAAGAATGACAGCATTTCATCTCGTCAGCTGAAACTCTTTCCATCTCTCACATCTTTGCAAAAAGGCAGTCTTTTGGTTTTAGTTCACAGGGATAGAACCAGTGTCCTCTACCTGTGAGACTGCTTGAAGGAGGACAGATGTTAGTTCATATAGTTCAGTTACTAGACTGTCTTCACCAAGAATTCCTATTCTCCCTCATGCTCTCCCTGAATTGCTACTCAACAGAACTTCAGCCCCAAGGCTTCTGCTCCATCTAGTCTCTAGCTAACTGAGACACAAGACTGGAGAACTGCATATATGCTGCAGATGAGTGTGGAGGTGTCTGTACCACCACAGTATATCATGCTCCAGACAGCACACTGCCAGCCAGCTCCAGCAATGGCACGTCCATGGGTCTGGCAGGTCCTGAAGCCACAGGTCATATGGGGACCATTGATTGCCAGAACCTGAGAACTGCTCTGGAGGTGGTGTTTCAGCAGTGGAGCCTAATGAAAAACCTCTCCTCTTGCTACCATAGAAACTGAACAGATTTAACAACAACTTGTTCCTTCTCTCATCTGCAACAGCTCAGCATCTGAAGTGACTTGACCTATGAAGATACTTGCATTAAGTATCACCTGATAGCTGGAGAAATGGGATTGAAGGAAAAAAAAAACAAACAAAAGAAGAAACTACTGAAACTCTTATGAAAGTTTAGGTTCTTGTGAAAGTTGCTGGGTGAAGGGGGGGGCTGCTGAGAAGTGGAGACATTTCTCTGGGATAAGAAGCAAGGGAATAAAGAGACCAAAAAGAGATTGTTGGCTGAGAGAAGTTTGCTGTGGACATGAGAGAAACCCAGCAGGGTGGCTCTGATCTGTGCTGTGACCCAGCAAGCTGCAGGACCAGCAGAGCTGCAGGCTTCATGGGTACGTTGCTCCTGGACAGCATTTTTCCATCCAGCACTCCATTTTGTTCTGATAGCCACAGCAGTGTGAAGCTGCATTCCCCAGGGAGCAGTGGTCATTTCTGGAGTCCCATCTCACAAAGAGCCTGTAGGAACCAAGGGCCCTTGGTCCTCCTTGCTCCAGCCAGCCCCACCACTCCTAACACCTGCGAGGTCAGGCCAGCCACAGCGAGGGAGGGCTTTTGCAGTGAGTTGGCAGCTCTGGGAGTTGAAATGTCATCATTCAGGTCAACCCCCTGCTGCTTAAGCTTTCATGAAAAAATAAGTATCTGCATATTAATTTTGGTTTTTAATGACTTTTGCCTATTAGCAAAGCATCTGATACAACAAAAGCCTGTCTGCTGTTTCTTTTAAAGCTCTGAGACCTAGAAAGGCTCTGCAGAGCTCTCAAACTGGCCAGGGACTAGGGCAAGTTTTATAAATGTACAGAGACACAGGCAGCAGGAACAGGCTCTGGCAGGCACCACGGGCAGGGACAGCAGCCGTGCTGCAATTAATTCTTGAAGATACAACCATTGTGCAGAATAACCCAACGTGACATTAGGATGCAGCCCTGTCGATGCCATTCCAATCCTTTTTACTGCTCCTGGCATGTCCCTTGGAGCATCTGCCACTCTGGGCATCACAGGTAATAGTTGCAGACCACATTTACAAATAGGTCCCCCATTTTAACTAGCTTTGGTCAACCTAAGTAAAGGGTTAAGACAAGCAGATTGTGAAAAGCCAACACTATGGAGTAAAAACACTCCTTGAAACCTAGAAAACCATGACAACACCAGAGTTTTACCATGCAGCACAAGCCAATTGCAAGCGAGTGTCAGGTGAGGTGAGGCATTATCTGAAGCACTTCTTTCTCCCATCAAACAGCTGCAAACAGCACCCCAGCTGGTACCCTGGGGTGGCTGTTACTTAGGGGTTGGCATCTTGGGGGTTGCTGAATGTGTCCTGAAAATGTATGAACTTGCTCATCCTTTGCGCTGCGCTCTCATGGCCGTGGTGCAAAGCTGCTGTTGTGGTAGTTTCATGGTTCAATGAAAAGCTGGAGGAGTTGAGGAGTCAGGGGAGAGGAAGGGAGATGAAGCTTCCAAGGCCAGAAGGAATCATGACAGTTTGATGATCTTGTCAACCGTCCTGCTAAATATGACATTTCCTTCACTTTAGAGAAACCAGGTGAAATTTCTAGCACGAAAACTTTTCCAGACCAACTCTGCTGATGTTGGCCTTGCTAGCTGCGAGGGTATGGAGCAGGAGCGAGGAGCATCCCTCCTGGTTATCAGTGCTCCCTGTGCAGCAGGTCACAGGCATTTGGGGTTTATCAGCCAGAACATCCTGTGCGCGGACACGGAACTTTCAGCAACTTCCTGAGCAAGAATTACATGGTGATGGTTCCTTGCTGTGGTGGTGCTATCTGCAACTTCCTGGCAGGAGCTCCTGCAACCAGCATCTTAGGCTGCTGTGTTTGGTGGCTGCTGAGCAGAGAGCAGAGCTGCATGTATCAGGTGTGGCAGCCATGACCATACGCCTGTGACAGAGGGGGAGCCTTGACTGCAGACCCATTCTGAGGTCCTGCACTTTTTTCTGGCCATATCAGCCTGCAATCCTCTCCACATCTGCTTCTTCAACCTAAATTCAGGGCCAGATAGAAATGGCACCAAAAAATAGTGTTTTGGCAGCAACTGCTCCAGCATGATTCCTTTTCTCTTGTTACCTGCTTGCCTTTTCCAATCTTAGTGCAGCTACAGTGTGCAAAGGGAGGACATAGATAGCTGTGGCTGCTGCCACCAAAACCAGAGGTAAGGTGCTCCTGCTGGCAGTGCTTGATTTGCAGAGACAGGTCACCTCCCTCCCTGCACTGGTGGGTTGGTGTGTAGCACCAAGAAAGGCCAGTGGCACTTCTAGGGGTTGAGGTCTGTGGTGACCAGCAGGAAGTGGGTACACATCTTGGTTTACTGGTGACACACCACACACCCACAAGCCACTGGGCCCTACCAGTGAGGTAATCACATTCCCTACCAGGGGGTAATCACACACCCTTCTTCCAGCCTCTGTGCTGGATGCTTTGAGGAGCAGGGATCAGCAGGGGTGGCCCAAGGCTATGGGTACCCCCAAGCCCAGTCAGTGTCTGACTGGGATGTAATATTAGGGAAAACTTCTTCCTTGAAAGGGTTGTAAAGCCCTGGAACAGGCTGCCCAGGGAAGCAGTTGAGTCACTGTCCCTGAAGATACTTAAAAGATGTGTAGATGAGGTACTTAGGGACATGGTTTAGTGGTGTACTTGGCAGTGCTGGGTTAATGGTTGGACCTGATGATCTTAAAGTTCTTTTCCAACCTAAACAATTCTATGATCTCCTGTGCATCATCATGTCACCATTCCAGGAATACCGCAGCGGCACTGGCAGGCAGCAGTGTGCCCACAGGCTGTGCTCTGGGCTGGAGAGGAGGTGGTGGTGGTGGAAGCAGCGGGAGGAGATGGAGGAAAGTCTAAAGGCACTTAGGGTCAATGCTGCACAGCACCAGCAGTTGCCTTAGTGTGCTGCTGGGGGTCCCAGGGCTCAGTGGGGACCATGCAGCAAGAGGATGCCCACCAGCACAGTGTGAGCGAGTGCCTGTCACGCCGAGGACAGCTTGGAGAAGGCCAGAGATGTGGCTGCCATGGTGCTGGCACAAGCCTGATGTTTGTGGGCTGTGGGCGTTGCTGTGTTTTGTCTGGAAGAGCTCTTACAACGAGGTGGCTGGCAGTGCCGGTGTAAGCTCCAGCATCCACTGCAGCTTGTGCAGGATGCTGCAGCAGCTTAACTTCCCTTGGGAGAGATTATAAAACAAGAAGTTGTTGGTTTATATGTTTAATGTGGCAGTAAATTAGATGAGGAGCTCAGCATTTAATTGTGAAGCTCAAAAAGCCAGATATTATCCACAAGCCCTGACATCTTCCCCGTGATATGTTGTAACCCTGTGGCACAGGTCAGAGCCGATCTTCCTCCCAACACGTCTTCCTCGTTACCGGAGCAGTGCTCCAGGGCCTGGAGCAGAGCCTGCAGGCACG
>NW_008614402.1:28748-45048 GCF_000691845.1 Merops nubicus | reverse complement strand
TTCGTGCTTCCAGCGTCTGACACTGTGACAAATTGCTTGTACCAAGGACAACAGCACGAGTTCTACTACAAGCAGCAGGAGCTTATTTTTAACTATTAAAAAATTATAGTCACAAGAAAAGATCTGTTCAAGAAATGCTTTTCCCAAAATGTAGAAACAAGAACAGAGCATACCTTGAACCTAAAGAGACTTGAAGATTAACAGACTTCAAGATTAATTGCTTAAAGAGAGAATAAAGTTTTAAAAAATATTTTAAGTCGAACAGGCTTCTTTTATTTTTTTATTTTTTTTTATAGGAGACAAGCTTTCTGTTTTGTATAAACATGTCTGTCAAGATATTTCCATTCTGGGAAAATGAGCTGTAACACACAGTACTCGGGCTAAATCCAGAGGAAATAGTGTAGGTTCTGGCCTACCAAGATAAGAAACCTGAGGAATACAGACGACAATAAGAGTTACAGCAAGTAGGCACGGTAGTAAATGGTGTACAGGGGGCACATAACTTTTTTGAAATCTCAGTATTTTACCTCTTTAACGTGGATTTTAACTTTGCAAGTACATTACTGTGTTTCAACAGTTATTTTGCAGAGGGGAGTGTTAATTGTGTTCACTTCCACAGTTTCAGAAGCAGATTGCATTATTTGTTTGAAAGACTGAATACTTCATTGATGAAGGTAACATAGTTTCAGGATCCAACTGGCAAGCACTCAGGCTCTTGGTCTTAGAGAACAAATCAACCTTGCAGCCTCTTGTGGAAAGAACTGTGTGCCAGGACATTAATTTCGCTGTGCTCATCTACTCATCCTTTACCATTGCTTCATTCTCAGCCCTCATGAAATTAAACCAGAGGGCTGCTAGTTCACATGAGCTGGGGATCTCAGTTTTAATCTTGCACGGAGAGAAAAGGAATTCATCCAGGACACAAGCAACGAAGAGCCTAAATTGTGTTTGGAAGCCAGGTGGGATTGGCAGGGCGTTGCTGCAGTGTGGGGTCCACCGCTAGGCTGTGGCACTGACATGTCTGCAGGCTGAGAAGAAAGTTGTCCTTGCTTTCCCTGGCAGAGTTCACTCCTTTAGGAACCCTCAGCACCAAAAAAAGACCTCGCACCTTTCTAGGATTTCTTGATGTCAGTAGAAGTGTGGGAAACACTGGTATAAATGATTCATCCTTGCATGTTTGAGGATAAGTAGGAAGATTTTTTTTTATATGAAAAAGAACAGTCACCCTGTTGGAAAGTATCAAATGCAGCCTTACTTGCTTTTTTCACCTTTTTTTGCTTTGCATTCAATTTATGAAGCAAAGTAAATTCACTCTGCCAGTCAAAATGGAGGACTGACTTTCTTTCAATGTTTATTCTGTATTTTTGTCACCCTCAATTGTAGGTGTCCCCTCTGGTTACTCCCCAGAAGGATCTAGAGTTCTTCCACAGCTGGGAGGGGGAGAACAGTTTACAGCTACCCCTGATAAGGGCTGGCCTGAGTTGGGAGGTGTGAGGACTGGTGGGAAGCAGCAGCCCATGGGTGCTGTCTCCCCACGAGCATTTCCTGATCCCTTCTCCAAACCACACCCCTCAACCCTGTTGTTGGTCTGCCTGGTCCACCACAGCCACCACTGCAAGTTACCATGGCTGCTTTCAGGGTGTTCTATACATTGTCCCAATACAAACACTTTCTGTTACCTCACAGGTGGACAAAAATTACTTGAAATCAAATGATGGTTTATGAGCTCCTGTCCATCATCCCTGAGATCTTTGTTCTTTCAAGAATAGTTATTTTTTCTTTCAGTTCCTGCCTGTGAGCCCTATAGCAGTTTGTTGATAATCAGCACACCGTTAGAGCTGAAACACTGTGTTGTCAAAATATACCTTATGCATTCACCTACAATTCCTACACTTGTGTATAATCTTACTTTGCCCTCTAGTGCACATTCTGTTTTCTTCCTGCACTACAAAGTACCTTCTTGACTGAAATAGATCAAAACATGTTTTTGTTTGGTGATAAGAATTTTAAGGGTAATTATGAACTAAAAATAAAGCTTAATGGTATGAGATTTTTCTAAACCTTTATTTCGACATGAATTGACACATTCCCACTAGAGGAAAGTGAGGCAATAAAAGCTGGGATCCTTCCTGAGAGAGCAGCTGAAAATATTTCATGCTATTTCCAAGTTTCAGTGAGGCCATTTCAGTAACAGTTTACTGCATTTCAGAAGCAGAAAGGAAGGTAGGACCAATATCCTTTTATTGTACAGAACTGAAGAAATGCAAAAGAAAACCCAAACAAGCAGCAGAAATACGATTTGAAACGCTCCCACAGCGGGGCCATTTCAAGTGCTGTTAGTTACAAAGCCCAAGAAATATATTTTGCTGTAAGGTTTGTGGCAGAGTGGCACTAGGCAGAAAAACAGCTCTGATACTTTGTTTCTCTGGTCGTTGCTGTTGCTCTGGATTATGGTGAGCTTGTTAGCTAGTTTTATGTTTAATATTTCAGCTTCAGCCCTGAAACCCAGGTCTCTTGTCACTTCTTTGGCTTACATCCATGAGTGGTAGAGAGGAGAACACGTACACCCTGCAAAAGAGGCTGGTGTCATAAATATGGTACCTGAGATCTGGTGTACCATTGCTATTGTTCTTATGAGTCATTTTTTTGTTTAGATGTACCTCTTTATTATTATCACCCGTTTGAGTGATACTCTTCTGAATAGCTGGAGATCAGGGGAAGCTTTGAAGTGGTTCCTCATCTGATGTTTAAAAGAACCTCTAGTAATTTCAGCCCTCTAGGACTGACATCACCCTCTCTTGGGAGCCACAGCCATGTCCTCTCTTCTCTGCTTCTCTCTACCAGACCTAGAAGTCTGTGCCAAATGTGCCAAATGTCCTGTGCCTTGGCCACAGGAAATAGCTTGCTTTTTTTTTTTTTTTTTGGCGTTACCATATTTTTACCGTTATTCATTAGGTAACAGAGCCAGGATATAACTGTTTTCTCCCTTATTAGCTTAAAGCAAGTGACTAGGGAAAAAAACAACAACTTGAAATGGAGTTACCCAGGGACAGTTTCCTGAGGGTAAAATCCAGGCTTGACCTTAGAGAAATTAGTGGAATTTTGCCCACTTTGTTGGAAATTGTTTTAAAGAATTTTATTCTATTGCAATTATTACTGAAAGCTGCGTGGTTTGAAGGGGAAAATCACTGGAATACCAAGGGCTATATGTTTCTGTGGGCCAATTTGCGAACAAAGGGGAAGAGGCAGAAAATTTCGTGCTTCACTAAAACACAGCACTGACCGAGTGCAGTAGCCAGGATGAATACATCCTTGATGAGCAAGCCTGGTGTGCCACAGGCAGATGTGGCTTCAGGGTACTTTTATGTAGAGCTTATTTCAAACAAGCTTGTGAAAGAAGTTAAAGTGAATTGGAAACACTTTAGGAAGGACAAAAAGCCTTCCTCCCAGGTAGTTAGAGGAGGCAAAGATACTTTGATTAAAAGAACAATGTCCAATTGAGAGGTTACTGCAGAAGCCGTAGCTACGGCAAACAACATCCTGTGTAGACAATTCCTTCTAGAATTACTTTAACTCTTTGAACAAAGCAAATGGTAGAATGATCCAAATGTAAAAAAGAAAAACAACCAAAAAAAAATTCTTGAAAAATAGAATACAGACTTTGAAAGGCTAATGAATGAACTCAGTCTAAGCCAGGACCACTTAAACAAAGAGTACACTGCTTTATTTTTCTGCATAGTCTCAATCAGTACCAAAATCTAGCAATTTCTGTAAGGTGAGGGATGTGTAGTCCATCAGAAATACATGATTCTCTGTGTGTAGTTAAAATAGAAATGGAAAGTAGCAGCACATTTTTTTCAGCAGAAAGCACCATAGGTTGACGACTATTTGTCATAAGACTACAATCCCCTCCTATGGAGTAACCGTCACTGAAAAGTCATATAGATTAATTAGTAGCTAGTGTAGACACCTGGTTTGCCAAGGGAAAATTAAATTACGTTGAATATGCATTACATGTGCAAAAATCACTTTCAGCAACATAATTATTTAAATACAATAACAGTGAACTAGAAGCACTGCCACAAGATAGATAATAGAATACATAATAAATATAAATATTTTTAAAACTAAGTTATGTCAGGTCAAAATCTTTGTACCTTAGTTGTTAAGCTTCCTTATGACTTTGTCAATCAACTGAAGACATTTCCTCATTTCTGCACGGCTGATCTCCCAGGAGCACAAGCTGTGTTGTTTGTCTTTAAGAAAACAGTCTATTTTTTGGAAGTACTTTTTCAGTTTCAGCCTGTCCATTTCTTTACTCCAAAAGTAGTGGATCTGCTTCTTGATTACACATGCCTCCAACTGCTCAATTTGATGATAAAGTCCATTTTGGAATTGTTCTAAAGCTGTCCCATTCCAAGCAGCTAGAGTCAGATTTTTGCTAAAGATATAGAAGATATGTTGGAAGATCTCTTCAATGGCTACTTTGACAGTCTCTTTCTGTCTGGGCTTTAGAACCTGCTCAGGAAATCTGAAGAACATTTTCTCTCTTAGACATTGTTGAGGAAATTTTTTGCCCATTTTGTCCAAAAGTTGCAGGCTGTTCTTGATCGCTTTTCTTTGCTGGAAAGGAAGATGATTACACTGAAGACTGGAGATGGTGGCAGTGCACAACAGTATGAGGCCAATTTGTATCAAGCCAAAAATGCTCATGATAAAAATAAGCTCTTGAGTTCCTCCTTTCCTGTGTACAGACTCTGAAAGACAGGCTGGGATGCTTTCAATGTAATTTGTAGGCTCCTGTTTCTTCAAAATCTTGAAATTTAATTATTCTGTGGGAGAAGTTTTCTTTCATCATTTTTTGGTTTTTAAGGTTTTCCCCCTTGTGCATGCTTTTGACACTTACCACTTTCATTTTCTGCTTTATGACTTCATTGTCTTTTTTTTTTTCTTTCCACTTTTTATTTCAGCTGGATATTAGAATATTATATGTGTGTTAGACTATCTGTTCCCTCTCAAATATTCTACAGGACGTATAATGATAATTTAAAAGAAAAAGCTACAGAAGTATTCTTGGTTTCTTAATATTTTAGCAGTGGAAAAGCATGTTGAAATAAAATAATACTATCGATGATGGGTCAGGGACCTGCTGAATACTACTGCCATTCTGTCTCCTCAGTATGAGTTATACTTCCAAAATTTGGTTAAAGTTTCTCTACATATTTTCATTCAGGGAAAAGATTTTCTTTCTCCTCACCTTCATTTCTTTTGACCACTTGGACTCAAAGGACAGATGTCATATCATTAAAACGTGTATGTGTGTGTATAGAAATGTGCAGATGCAATAATATACCTATGTGTATTTTAATGGGTAAACACAGCTAATTAAAGGAGTCTTTGATCTCAGAGACAGTGAGTGCCATGCAAATACAAATACTCATGTGGGAACAGGCTAAATACTTGGATGAAATAATATAGTTTTCTCCCCGTGTGAGTAACTGGGCAGTAATTAATACCAGCGTCAGTAGAGCACAGGTCTGAATTCTGACACTGAATGGGAAGAGAAGTAGTAGGGAAGACAAAATGTACTCTAAAATCCAGCTCTTTGCTTTCCCTAGTCATGTGATAGAGGAGGTCAGGACTAGCACAGTACACTGCGAAATCTGACTGCTTTCTTTGATATTATTTTGATGAAAGTTAGTCGTAAACTATCATTTTGCTGCCACCCCAGCCTCCTATGCAGAGCTATGCTGTTGCAAAGGCAGTTCTCTGCAGGTGATTACATCTTGGTGAAGAGGTCAGATAAACTGTTTTTTTCAGTGTGAGACGTGGCTCTGTCTTTGGTTCTGTTGTTGCACCCCTTGCCGTGTGGCTGCCTTCACTCTCAGCCCGGTAGTCATTCTGAGCAGATTTACAATACTATTTAAGGACTTCCTTTGTGTTCAGCACGCTGATATTTGCGATCGTCTAAAGAATCATAAATGAAGCTGAGCACAATTACTCATGTGAGCAAACTCCATGGGTGCCCTGATGTTACTTAAGGAACCTTGGGTGGGGTGTACTGCCAGTTTGAGGAAAAAATGAATCTCCTATCACCTATGACAGTATTAAAGAGTGAGAACAACCAGAGCAGGATATAAAATACATAGCATGGGACTAAGTCTTTTCATTTAGTGGGAGTGTTTACAGCTTTGGAAAAACTGACCTGAAGTGTTAGGTGCAAAGCGGCCATGGAGACGTATCACTTTTGCAAAAATACTGCTGAAGAAGGTAAACACAGCATAACACAATCATCATGAAATCAATAAAAAAAAAAATATTTAGTTCCAGAAAAATATTAAATACTGCTACAGCTATTGCCATAAATAATAATCAAGTATTTATTTTCAAAACTGTAAATACCATATGAGTTCAAACATTCTACTAATTAAAAAAGGTAAGCCTGTGCACATTCATTGTATCTCCCCCCCACCCCGAGCTCTTTTTTTCCTCTTGCAAAACAGTTTTTTACATTTCCCTCTTAGTGAAGAGCTGGGGGTGCCATCATGGGTGTCACAAACATTACAGAGGGGGAAAACAGAAGATAGTCTCTTCCAGTCTTCTTATAGAGATATAGGTGGCCCAAGTGTTTTATTCCCTTGTCTGTTTTAAGACATCAGTTTTCCACTCTTCCTCACAGAACAGTTATACTTGGGGAGGGAGGCGGGGAAGGGGAAGGGGGGATGTGTGGGTTATTTTTTTTTTGGGGGGTGGTGGTAGTGTTTATTTTAGGAGCAACAAATTGTTCTTCCCCACTCAGCCAGGTACTTAATTATTGCATGGAACAAAGCATAGCAGTAACATTGTATGATTCAGGACAGTGCCTGCCCTAATCGTCTATCTTTATTGCTTAATTTAGAAACAAACAGTTCATTAAAAGCAACGACTGGCAGAGGTAACCGAGTGATATGAAGCTGGAGCACAGATTGCTGTTTATTTCTCTGCCTGTGGTTGAAGCACAGACCACTCTAACCTAGAACAAAAAGACAAAACAAATTTACAAAGCACAACTTTATTTCCAAGTAGACCTAACAGATCATTATGCTAGAAAGATTGTCTGATATTCAACTATATGCAAGAAAGGTCTGCCCTTAAAACATTGTCACAGAGTCACAGCATGGTAGGGGTTAGAGGGGACCTCTGGGGATTATTCAGCCCAATCCCCCCACCCAAAGCAGGGTCACCTAGAGCAGTTTGCACAGAAATACATACAGGAGGGTTTTGAAAGTCTTCAGAGAAGGAGACTCTACAACCTCTCTGGTCTACCTGCTAATATATTCATTACAGGAGTATAAGACTAGAGGTAAACATATGCACAGGCTTATATTTCTAACACCTGTAAAATGCCAGAGATTGCTTCCTTAATGGAAGTTTCATATTTTAGTTTATAATGCAATGGAGGAGTGAAATGAATACTCACCATCTCTTATGGCACAGGTACTTCTACCTGAGGCACCAAGACAAGTGGTAAGTCTAAGTTCAGCCAGTGTATATGCTGGTAAATGGAGCTGTGTGAGAGAATATTCCTGAAAATAGCATGTTTTTCAACTACCCTGTGTTAAATCACTTCATATAACCCTACACCAGCTTTCTCAAATCAAAATAACCAGTTCCTCTCAACTTCTCACCTATTCTAGCTATCACTTTCTTTTCTCTTTTATTTCATTCAGAACACACTGATTTTAATAACTCAGCATGCCACAAGGGATTCCAAATAGGTTCAGCTTGCCACTGCATGAGTCAGCTTCTTCCCCAGCTAGCTTGACACCATCCATGTTAGAAGAAAATAATTTTTCTCCATTATGCTTTCCATCGTGACTTGTAACATGCTAGTTCTCTCCCTTACACATCTGAATTCTGTCTTTGCTACTGCATTTTTAAGCAAAAACTTCAAACACAGGCAAGATTGGATTCTTTGCTCTTATGCTAAGACCTCATGCTAGCCAAGCAGAAGAAATTTACCAGAGCAATCCTTTGTGAAGTAGCAGCAAACAAGTATTATCATAACCTAGTTTCTAGAACCATGGAAGTAGAAACAAATACTATTCCATTTATGTTACTAAAGGTTTGTTACCTTAATTATAAAAACATTGCCAGGAGCTTTTGTTCTGCTTAAAAAGAGCAGGAACCTGCAGTCCTTTTTGTAGGGAACTAAATTATCTTGGAGTATGTTTTCTTTTCTTGAGAAGCTTCAGGCTGTGCTTGTTTTGTTGGCTTATGCTCTGCTGGAACCCAAGGCAGATGTCCCGAGGCAGCTGTGGTGGAGAAGGGCAGGGCTGAAGCAAGGGGCCATACTTCTGCCTCCAGCAGTTGCAGGGTTGAGCAGGGAGGGCCAGGGCACCACCTACAGCACCGAGGGTGCTCCTTCTGCCCGATCCAGCAGTTTGATGTGTGGGCACCTTCCTTTTCTGATTTCTCTGCCTTCCGGTCCAATGCCTTGCAGGATGTGTGCAGATCTGCCAGCTGTGAGTAGAAGGGATGCTGTTTAGCACACTGGCCCTGGCTTTTGTCAGTATCATTCTTTCCTTGGCACAGTCATCACAGGAAAGGTGGTGAGGGAGGAAGAGGAGACAGAGAGTTTCTTTACTAACAAGCGGTCAGAGGAGATGGCCTGCTGGTAGCAATGAGCTCAAATGGATCAAAAAGGATGCGAGGTGGAGTGTGATGCTTCCTCTGCCCTTCCTGGTGAAGTCTCCCCTTGAGATGCAATGAATACAAGAGGTGCAGGAACAAAGGCCCCTGTTAAAGTCTGCATGCCATTTCTCTCGGGGTGATCTCTTTCCTCTTGGTGGCATTTCTTGTGATATTCCTTGCAGCTAACCTGGGGAAAGTCATGTAGAGACTGTCCAGCACAGTTTCCAAGAGCTGAGAGCCATCTTGTGGAACCACTGAGGCTGTCCAGAGAACTTTTTGTTGTTGAAAAGCTGCATGAAAGAGAGGAGATCTCCATGGATGCTCCTCTGTGGGCCTTTCACAGCAAGGGCTCTCCAGCTGCATCAGGCATCTCATCTTTCCTTCCTCTGGTGCTGTGGACTGGCACTTTTTGGTGTGACAATTGCTCGGCCTGCACTGGGGCTACCTGTGGCTCCTGGCTCCCTATCCATGAGGTAGCAGCCTCACTCCTACTCTGCATGGAGAGAAAGCTACCAGGTCCTGTATAAAGCTGCAGTCATTCTTTATGTTACCCAACAGGGAAATCCTCATCTTGTCAGTATTGACCTGGTAACAAATGAGCTATGTGGGTTGTGTTCTTCAGGACTTTGCTCCTTCAGCATGCCATTGCATTCTTCCACAGGTGGGATGAGAGATTGAGAAGGTGAGTGGAAAATTCTAGTGTTCATGTCAGCTCAAAGAGCTGCAAGGAATGGTACAAAGTCGTGTTGGGCTTGTGTCTGGTGGGGTTTTGGTAGCAGGGGAGAGGGTATGGAGTGGCTCTTGTAAGAAGCTTCAAAAGCTCCCCCAGGTCCAAGCTGGACACACCTCTGGCCCCCGCTACACTGCTAGGAGGAGGAGGTAGAGTATTCGGGTACAGAGCTGAGCCTGGGAAGAAGGGAGAGTTGCGGGAAGGTGTTTGTAAGATGTGGTTGTTTTTCTCATTATCCTACTCTGATTCAATGGTAAATTGGTGTTGATGTTTAAATTAAATTGTTGTTTCCCCAAGTAGCGGCTGTCTTTTGCCCATGACCATAATTGATGAGTGTGCCCTCTCTGTCCCTTGTCTGGACCCCCCAGCCTTTTGTTCTATTTCCTCCTCCCCATCCCACCAGGGCAGGTGGAGTGCGTGGGGTGTAGGAGTGATCGAGCAGCTACATGGTGTTTAGTTACTGCCTGGCTGGACTTAAACCATGAGGAAAGTCCAGCTAGGAGAGAGAAAGCTGGGCGTCCCTTGGGGATGAGTACAGGAGCTCTTTAATGTCTTCCTCTTTGCAGGCAGTGCACCACAGCACCTCTTCTGCTTAAACAGAGGTGAACACTGTGTGGCACCCTGTTTACTTCTCTCAACAGGCTGGAGAAACGAGCTGACAGGAAACTCAGGGCACTGATTTGACAAAAGCCAATGCAAAGTCCTGCTCGTGGGACACACAAAGCCATGCATCAGGACAGGCTGAGCTTGGCCAGCTGGGAGAAGCTCTGGAGGAAGGGTCCTGGCTCCTGTGAACAACATGCTCACAAGGTAGTGGAGCACCAGGACAGCAAAGAAAGTCCTCACACACTGGACGGTATGAGTGAGAGTGCAGCCAGAAGCCCAGCAAAAGGATCGTGCCCTGTGGCTTGGCTGTGGTGAGACCATCTCCTGGTCTGGTCTCCCAGCACAAGACAGACTCTGACACACAGGGCCGAGTCCAATGAGGGTCATGATGATTGGAGTGGGATGCAGGGAATATGTGGAGAACAGAGGGTGTTGTGTACCTGCTGCTACCTTACCTCACTCCCTGCAAGAACATAAACTCCAGAATAAAGCTTGGGCACTACAGCTTGAGTGACACCTGACTATCACCTCCCCAGGCACTTCTGCCTTGGCAGAAGAAGATCCCCACATGACTGAGCACTGCCATCTTCAGTGCTTTGTCCTTGGGCCCCTGGGGCAGCTCCAACCCCAGTGTCCCCACAGTAGACATCATGGGGCCCTTGGGACTTCTCCACCACCAGTCCACCTTCCCTTGGTCCCTGGGACTTTGTGGCCTGCAGCCAGGGCTACATATATGGGTGAAGGTGGGTGGCTATGAATGCTTACCCTTAAATCCTGTTCGTTCTTCCTCCAGCTATGCTAACCCCTCTGCAAATCTTCTTTGTCTATGAAGGTAATATGGGCAGTCAATGTCTGGGACCACAACAGCCTTGTGTGTGCAAGGGGCAGATTGCTCCAGGATGAGGTGATGCCTCATGTTCACCATCTCCCTGCAGGCTCAAGGCATGATGCTCTAACATAGGAAGGGGTTCCCTACATTTTCCCTTACGTCCTTCTGCAAGCCCTGGACAAGGCACACTGGCCCCAGGCAGGTCCATCAGACTATACATCTCCTTCTGAGCTCAGAGCAGGACAGCTTGTGCTAGCAGAAGATCATGCCAGCCTTAGGTACCTCTGGAGAGAAAGGGCAGGGCACTGTGTCCAGTAGGGGACCAGTGGCAGCTTTGTTTTTCTGCAGGCTCAGGACAGAAGCCTTTGGGAGAGAGGAGATCCACGAAGCTCAGACCAATAGCACAGTACCTCTGCTATTTGGGTCTGTTACCAATCAGCCTATCAGAGACCAGAAGGTGTTTTCCCCAGCATTCATACTCAGACAACAGCCTCCCACCAGAGCCTCAGAAGGGCATCAATAAACCCAAGAAGCTTCCTACCAAAAGGCAACAGCAGCACCCAGGTCCTGACGCAAGGTGAAGCTGTTCCTGTGGACTGAGAAAAAGTCAACACAAACCCATGCCCCCTTGCTTCCCCTGGAGCAACTGTCCCAGGTGCCAACAGCCCAGCGGTCTGGGGGCTCAACAAGAGCCTAGGACAGGCAATATTTTCTCCCAGCCTACATTCCCAGTGAGCACCAAGCATGACAACGTGTGCCCACAGCACACTGCAGTACAGCTGCAATGATGGACGTCCACACCGCTCACCGCAGTCTCAAGATGTTCTCCCTGGCCTGCAAGATACCTTTGATGTGATACTCAATGTTATACAATGTAAACAGCGTTTACGTTGCAGCTTAGTGAGCAGAGCGTGCTGGGGATCTTCGGGAAGGCTCGGGGTGTTTACTGAAACAACCCAAATAACCAAAAGCGTTATGTCTCTCCCTCTGATTGCTTCTCCCCTCTGTTCTCAGAGATCACCCAAACAGAATTAGCCACTGAGCAGAAATTAAATGGCAGATTCCTCAGCTCTATTTAGCTTTGTCAAACGTAAATTGCAGAAAAGGGTGTTGGGCAGATGGGGCGAAGACCAGCTGTGCAGTGGAGCATTTTAGCGGCAGGCAGCCCAGCTGACTCCCACAGAGAGCAGAAGCAGACTTGTAGCAGCGGTGGGGGGACATGGGCGCCAGGGAGATGGCCCTGGTTCTTTGACAGCTCCCCAGTGTCTGCCCCTTATGTGGGACCCAGCCCTGGCCCTGGCTGTGGCCCCAGTGCCAGCAGGGATGGAACTGGGCACAGAGTGGGATGGAACTGGGCGCAGAGAGGTGCTGGGGGGAGGCACGGTCCGGCTGACAGGCACTGCCCTGCACCAGGACCCCACTTCCCAGCCTCGCCCAGTCCAGCAGGGCCCTTTCCCAGTGTCAGTGAGTGCCGCACACCATGGTGTGGTGGGCCAGTGGAAGTGCTGCTGCTCCGGGCATGCTCCCTCCCCGGCTCAGGGAAGTGCAGGAACACAGCCCAGGCGCCACAGCAACGATGTTTCTGAGGCACACCACAGCTCGCTGGTCCTGCACAGTACAGCCGGGTCCTGTTAACCTGTTTAACTAACAGCAATTAGAACTGGTCCTGAGTGAATGTGAGCAGGGGACTCAGGCTCTGAGGAGCAAGGAGAGGCCACTCTCCTCTTCAAGGATTCTCTCATCATCACCAAGTTAAAGTATGGAAAACCACAGTTGCCTTTCCTCCTTACCTGTGGCCCTGAGACTGGAGGAAGTGATACCCTAGCATCTGTCTGAGGCCTCTGGGATATGAATGCTGGATAAAGCAATGCCTAGGAAAATGATATACTAATGTTCAGCAACCAGGACAGTAGCAGTCAGTATGTACCTGAGGTAGTTGGTCCTCTGTCCTCTCTGAGGTCTGATAGACTCAGGTCAGGGAGTGGGACAAAAAAGGAGAACATGCCTATTGCACAGCCTGTGACAGCTGGAAAAGCAGACACTGGGTGCACATAGAGTATTTCTGTGTCCTCCATCCCCTAGACAAAGTGATGCCTCTCAAACACCAAAACCTGTGAAAACCTGTGTGTTTGTTTCCACTGGGTAAACTTCACAAACAGTTAAGCATCTATCACTCCCTCCCTTTTAGCACTTCAGTCCTCCTGAACAGAGGGTAAGGATGGGTCTGGAGAGCTGGGCTTTCACAAAATCCAGAGTTGTGGTGTTCCAGCAGTGCTTACCTACGGCTGGGCCTCCCAGCAGCTGTAGGAATGCAGGTTCTGTCGACCCTGCCAGAAGCAAGCAGCTTCGGGGCTACATGTCAAGCAAACTTGCATTCGTCTGTTAACAGGACACAGCTCTTCTCTGCCTCCTCTTCACCCCTAAGTCTCAGCGTGCCTCCCCAAGGGGGAAAGGTATGAAGTGAGTTTCCCATGGGTTTTGCCAAAAATCGGGGGGAGAAGAAGAGGGACAGAACAAAAGACATAGGAAAACTGCCAAATTTTTCTCAATCATGGTATTTTGTTTTCCTGTGGGTTTGAGGATAGTGGAACTTGAGTCCCAGCACACCAAAGCAGGCTCCTGCAGGTTCACAAGGAGCTCTCACTGCTTAAAGCCAGAAGAATTCACCTTGAAGATCACTGCCATCAGGGGCACACACTGCCCTTCCAGAAAAACATCACCTTTGTACAGGGCCTCCTTCAGGAGCCTGCTTGTCACCTTGCTAGCAGCCGGTCTGAAAATCCCCTTTGCTGATGTTTTTTTCATGTACAATATTGTGAGGATGTTCTGCAGAAAACATGGGTGGGAAGGAGAGGATAGTGGAATTGATGAAGATAGGTCCTCTGGCAGGTGGACTTTTCCTCAGAGACTAAAGTAGGTTTGGGTGGGGACACTCTGCTTTCACTGGGTGGGGTCCAGTTGCTGCTCCAAGTAGATGACTCTGGGAGGAGTCTTATTAGGCTTTTGCCTAATCCACCCTTGTGTTGGACTGGTGAACTCCCTTGTTGCCCTGAGTCAGTCCTGCTTCCCTACAAGAGAAGCAAGGTATAGGTCAAGACTTCACCTTCTGTTCAGTCTGGCAAGAAATGTGAAGAGCAGCTAGAAAGGCTTCTGAAAGTATATAACCAGCAAGAGAAAGGCTAAGGAAATGCATGGACCTGGTGACAAATACGTGGAAAAGGCCAAGTTACTGAATGATCTCCGTGCTCGGTGTTTACTGGTAAGACCAGCTTTCAAGAATCCCAGGTCACTGAGACCCTAGGGAAAGCTTGGCACTAGGAAGGTTCACCCTCAGTATATAAGGACCAGGCTGGGGTGGACTTAAACAAACAGGGCATACATTAAGTCTGTGGGGACAAGTGCTGAGAGAGCTGGGTGATGTCATTGCAAGACCACTCTCAATTACCCTTGAATGCTCATGGCAACTGGGACAGGTTCCTGAAAAAAAGAAGAAAGAAGTCACTCCAATAAAGAAAGCAAGAAAGATCTGAACAACTACAGACTGGTCAGCCCCCCCTCAATTCCTGGGAATTCTGGGTGTTGTTTACCTCGACATTAGTAAGGCTTTTGACACTTCAACTGGGTATGTACTCATAATAACCAAGGGACTACAAATAGCTTTCACTTCTATTTGTGCACAACATAACTGGAAGCCTAGTTGTCTACCACACCATAACCCTGTACCCTATGTTACCTAGAATCTTTTGTGTGGTCCTTCTCTTGATCTTGATAAAATCCTCATTCTAACATTAAGTCAAGACCAGAGATTAGAATACAGAACCTGAGGACTCTTGTCCTTTGGGATTTCTGCAAATCCCACAATTAGTAAACACTCTTCTTCAGGAATGGGAAAACAACCCCCCCCAACATTTTGTACTGTTGCTCTCAACTTCTGTAACTATTAAACAGCTGTGCAGCCATGAAACAAACATAGCTCAACTACACCAGTGATGCTCTTTGTAAGCAAATTCGATTCTATTGGTTGTGAAAATTCAAGCTCACTACTGTTTTGAAGTAACTCAGGGATCTTGGAACTGTTTTGGGGTCAGCAGCAACAGCAGGAGCAACCCTGAATACCAGAGATCTTGAAGTTGTCTGGAATCGGTCAGGTTTGCACAACTTAGCAGCCAAACCATATAAAGGCAAGTGAACATCAAAGCTGCTTATCACCAGAACCATATTAAAACTCTCAGAGCAGCTATCCAGCCACACCCCAAGATGCACTAGAATGCCCTCTTCATGAATATGTACCTGTTCCCTCAGTCTTAATAAACCAAATTCCTTGAAGTTTATCTTACTGACTAACCAAATGAGACTCTCAGTGATTCTCCTGTATCTCTGAAGAGTGGCAACAATGGGGACAAAAGAAACGGACCAACTACCAACCCTCTAGATCACACATTCTCTGTAGAGAAATAGTAAAGAGAAAAAAGATGCAATTCCAAATTTTCTTTCACTCCTAAACCAAAGAAGGCAAGCAGGTGAGCTTCCCATCAGCACTTAAGTTTTGTGTGTCACTGTCACTGCAGAGTCGCTCTGAAAGTGTATTTCCTGGTGTTTGCTGAGCCACTAACGAGCCAGCAGATGTCAAGGTATAGCAGATTAATTGGGAAGTGCTGTACTTCAACAGATGCTTCGCTCTAGATTTCCAGAGATAGTTGAGACATTTGAGTGCACTGAGGATTTTGAAATTCTGAAAATAAACAAATGCATACTTATAAATATTATTTATTAACTGGGATAAAGGACTGGGTATCCACATACTGAACACCAAGGAGAAAAATAACACAGAATAATTACCCACTAAGTAAGAGCTGTCTGTGAAATGAACGAGTTGATGAGAGAGTTGAATGAATGAGCTGAGAATGAGTTTTCAGTTGTGGTTGGGAAAGTCATACTGAAGAGCTGATAATTATAATGCTTCTTTTAGCTTTCTTACTGCACAACCAAAATACAAACTACATTCTAACATAGGCAGTACTTAATAATTTCAAAGATAAGAGTTGTGGCAATGATGTATGAACTCACATCTGAAAACTTGTAGCTGGAGCAGAGAAAGTTTTAATGCTAACAAATTCCCTCCAGCTGAATGTAAAAAGACTTAATGAAAATAGTATCTTTATCAATATAGTTATATTCTATCTACCTCTATATTTCACTATCTTTCTATTTAATATATCTGTATAATTTTTTATGTTGCTGTACTTCATATCCTTTTCAATTGTCCAGATGAAGCAATTGAGTGCACACTCTGTGTTTGCAGATGACAACAGATTGTGTGAGAGTGTTGATCTGCTTGGGGGTAGACAGGCTCTGTGGAGGCACCTGCAGAGGCTGGATCAATGGGCTGAGGCTCAAGGGATGACACTCAAGAAAGCCAAGTGCCGGGGCCTGCACTTGGGTCACAACAAACCCATGCAACA
>NW_008614402.1:2082-28699 GCF_000691845.1 Merops nubicus | reverse complement strand
ACCTGAATGTGAACCAGCAGTGTGGCCAAGTGGCCAAGTAGGAAAATGGCATCCTGGCTTGCTTCAAAAACAGTGTGGCCAGCAAGACTAAGGAAGTGATTGTACCCCTGTACTCATGTGGAGTACTGAATTCAGTTTTGGGCCTCTCCCTACAAGAGGACATTGAGGTGCTGGAGTGTGTCCAAAAAACCAATGAAGCTAGTCAACAGTCTAGAGAACAAGTGCTGCGTATGAGGAGTGGCTGAGGGAACTGGGGTTGTTCAGCCTGGAGAAAAGGAGGCTGAGGGGAGACCTTATTGGTCTCTACAGCTACCTGAAAAGAGTCTGTAGCAAGGTGGACGTTGGTCTCTTCTCCCAAGTAACAAATGATAGGACAAGAGGAAATGGCCCCAAGTTGCACCAGGGGAGGTTTAGGTTGTATATTAGGGAAGATTTCTTCACTGGAGGGGTTGACAAGCACTGGAACAAGCTACCCAGAGGAGTGATTGAGTGACCATCCCTGCAGGTATTTAGAAGACATGTAGATGTGGTGTTTAGGGGTATGGTTTAATGGTGAACTTGGCAATGTTATGTTTACAGTTGGCTTGATAGTCTGAGCATTCCTTGCTAGTGATTCTATTCCATGACTCTGATCATGGTGAGTGGCACAGATTTCCTTAGCTGAGATGGATCAACTCCTTTGTTTCACCAAGAAAATTCTACCTCTTTCATTTTAAGAGAGCATTAGACAATCATCTTTTCTATGGCTTAAGTATATCATCTTTTTCTATGACTCTTTATTTTATACAGCAGAATTGAGGATAATTTTTTTAATGGGGAGGCAGAAGCTAATGCTCTAAAAGGCAACACTCTTGCAGGAGGTCTGCAGTTCTATGTCAGTTTTGTTTTAAATCACAATGAATTAAAAAAATATGTTCAGAACATTTGGGAGGCAACATCAACAGTGATGTTTCCCAGTTATGTGAACAGCAGGAGATGAGACCCTGAACTGAACAGTGTGCTGCTGTAATTAAACTCATGGAAGCAGAGACTCTAAGATATTAATACTGTTCAAAAGAAAAGTAAGACACACAAAGTTTGTCTAGAATATATCCTTTATTATTTGCAGTCTGTGTAAATTTTAATACATGACTGAATTTCTACATAACCCTGGTCTTTTCCAACAACTCAGTCAGTCGCACCTTTATTATGTACAGTCAGTATTTATGAAATATTGCATATGCATCTATGATCTTAGAAAAATAACATGCAAGGGAAATTGTTACCATGAAACTGATTAAAAAAAGAAAGGTAATAACAGTCAATCCCCTTTTAGTGTGTTATGGCTTTGCACAAAGTCTCGGATGTCAAAACAAATGGTTTAAGATGCTTCTTGTTAAAGGCACTTACTGTTCTTCAAATACACTTTCAAATTTAGTTCTATTGCATTAAGAAGCACATCTCTGGGATCATACTTCCATAACACAGCAGAACAGTACAAAAAGGCAGCATTAATAAAAGGGAAAAAAGGATTTTCATGTTACGATATTAAAATACCAAGAATTAATAAAAACCTTCAGGATTTGGTCCTTATAAAACAGGCAACAGCATTCAGGCAATAGTGATTTCTTTTCTTAGGTGCTTCACAAAAAAATATCCCCAAAAATGAACTCTTCCAGTTCCAGCGTGTAGATATGTCTAAGCTGAGTAGTGTACCCTCTAACACCACCCCCAAAGGAAATACAGCTTTTCAAGACTAACTCCTGCTCCACGTTTGCTGTGAAGGAAGAAACCTCAAGAGCATTACATACGCACATGCTAGCAAGCCTACAGTTCTGTGTCTCTGTATCTGGATGGCTGTCCATAGTACCCCTTCTTGGAGTGGTCAGCTAGCTGCCGACGGTACTCCTCCTCCTCCTCCGCATCGCTGCCGTAACTGCCACGGTTCTCCAGGTACGGTCTAGTGGGAGCTTTCTGGGGTTCTGGAGGTCTGGAGCTAACACAGCAAGACAGGAAACAGAGAGACACAACGTTTACTTACATTCTAAAAAGCTGAAAAAATATTTATGCTTGGCATTGGCTTTATGGCCATGCGCAACCTAGAAAGGCATGGGGAGCAAATGAAATCCCTTCTGGCATGGGCCATGGTAAGCCTGTCTGGAGAGGCATCCTGCTTCCATCAAGATGGACCCTGATGTTCAGATCTGATCTATTCAACTATCTGGAAGAATGCCCAACTTAAAATTATTAAATGCACCTATGCACACACACACATCAAGAGCTTCACAGCACTTTATTCTCTGAGCAGAGAAGTATTCAATTATTGCTGCTATCTCAACTGATATTTTCCTCAGTTATTTCTGCAGCAGACTCCTTCTATGCTTGCTTCTTCTTTTGCATCCCCAGTTTCCTGTCTCAAAACCTGAAGAACTACATGATATTTCTTAAATTGATAGCCTTCTCTCCTCTTTCAAGGCTCTCACTAGGGCTCTCATCCTTAAAAGTGGGCAGAAATAACCCACATATTTGCTTGTTATACATTGTGGTGCTACCCATTTAATGTGACATTAACATAGAAATAAAATCTGCCAAAGAAAGGCATTTCCACAGTTTCAAAAGCCATGATTTTTGCAGTCCACATTGGATAAACCCAAAATGTTATCCTCCTTCCATACTGTCCCAGTGTTTAAACAATCCCTTCTAGGCCAATCATTAACATTCCGGTAAAATGGAATGTGATTGCTGATCTCTGAATGTAAGCAAACACACTGCATATGTGGTTAAAGATTACTTTTCACTACTTCTAAAGAGCTTCCAAGGCTACAGAAAAGAAGAATGCAGTTCTGAACCCACCAAGAAAACACAGAATAACGACTTAATGTTTCCATTTTTGCATTTTAGTTTATATACTGTGACATCAAAGGATTTCAGTCACTAGGAGAATGTCCCATTTCCACTGGCTACCACTAAGAGGCAAAGAACCCTTAAGACTCCTGCAGAGGAGAAAATAAAATCCATCATGCAGTATGCCAGCTTTTGGCACAGGTGACTGCTCAAGCCAGAAATAGGTAGTGTGTAGAGTAGGATGACACAATAGTCAACCAGTCCAGAACTCACTGTATTTTAATGAACAACTACTACTTTCATGAGACTTGGTGGGTGACCTCAGGCAAGTTTCGTCCTCAGTTTCCCCACCCCACACACAACACATCTGTAACTGAATAAACATTTAAATAATTGTTATTAAGCAACTAAAACAGCAATTATTTGTTAGGATAGACTAGCAGTCATCAAGTAACTAGCACAGGAAGAATGGACATCAGAAGACACGAATGCAGAAACGCTTCTACTGATTGGGGCAAAAAACTGGACTCTACAAATATTTCAGCAAAAGAATATAGTGTTTCTTCCTAGGTAACTCAAATACCATGAATAAGCTAAAAGAAAAAAATGTATCCTGGAAAACAAGAAGAGTTCACTTCTCTGGAGGTATTCAAAACCCGCCGGGACACGATCCTGCCCAACCTGCTCTGCATGAACCTGCTTTAAAAGAGGGTTGGACTCGATGGTCTCCAGAGGTCCCTTCTAACCCCTAGCATTCTATGTTTCTGTGAGATTTTGCCCCACCTTCACAGTAATCTTTGAAGGAACAACAACAAAGCCACATACCAAGGCAGGATTATTTGTGTGAATAAAAACTAGGAAGATTAGTTTTCTCCCTGCTGGTGAAGTAAACAGCCAAGAAAGAATGCTTTAAACTGGATACACCTTACCTCATAGGTTGGGGCCAGTTCTGTTCTGACTTCTGTGTTTTGATGGGGACAGCATAAATATCTGGGTGCTTCTGGGCTATTTCAAGCTTTGAAAGAAAATAAGAGAGAATAACTGTTCTTTTAACATCTATCCATTAGGGATCCTAGACTGTAGATCTAGCAGGCCAGAGCTACATGTGAAAGTACAAACTGATAACTGATCTCACTCATACTCCTACAATTATATAACCTTTTGCTAGAGCACATGAAAACAATGGATTGCCAAAAGCAACAGGATTATTAGAAGTCAACTTTCTATAGTTACAATAGAAAGCCTTAAGATATGTGCTCTTTTTACATGCAAATCAACACAATGGTATGTTTGTGTGGTTTCCCAAACTTCTCCCTCCAGAAGCAACATAATTCAAGACTCTGATTTTCACTTTCAGGATGCAGACTGTTCTATATTCTGGAAAGCACAGCAGGAGTAGAATGTATCTCTTCATACCCTGGCATTCTGGGCCTCTTGCAGCTCTTGCATTCTTTGTATCCTTGCTTTATGATCCATCTCTTCAAATATTTTTACTTTCCTCAATACAGATTTTGGGGTATTTTCTTGTTCGCTTCCTTCCTCTTCCAACTTTGGCTCCTCCTCCTCCTCTGGAGGTGGGGCTGCTGTCTGAGAGTTTCTCAGGATGGGACGCCCAAAGGCAGGTTTCATAGAAACAGGTGGTGGTGCTGGTTTAGCTGATACAGTTGAAGTCTCACTGCTGACAGCAGTGCTACTGGGTTTGGAATCATAGTTTTTGGGGAAGTCATATGGATCCTCTTTATTTTGTAACTTTCCCTGTAAGTATGAAACACGCAAAGTGTACATCAGCATCTTTAAAATTTTAATTTCAAAGCCAGGCTTTAACCTGAAATTAGTAATTTTACTTATGTATTTAAAAGTGTCAACCTTCATCTGAAGTAACACTTGAAAGGTATCTGAACTGATGCAGTATTTTGGCCGTATCAATCAGCAACTGCTAAAATAGAATTCAGTGTCCAGACACTGTACCTTTTCTTTCCTCTGCATCATACCTGAGCGAAGTCTGAATAAATGTTTAACATCAGTTTCTAGTTACAGAGACTGATTCCAGGGGTGGTAGATTCTGGTTTTGTGCTTCACAATAATAGCCAGCAGATACACTTTTCCTGATGATTATCCTACATTTGTTCTTTCTGAGCTAAAAAAAGTGCCTTGCAGTTTGTTAGCAGGCACAGAAAGGAGCCTGCTTTCTTATTCCATCTAAAGATCCACTCACAGTTGAAGACAACTGCTACCCTTTAAGTTTTCTCTCTGCTTGATCCTGCAACACCATCAGTCATTTACTTCTCTCCACACTTGCAATGTTTTCTAGTTTCTGATCATCCCCATGGCTTTTCCTAATGTGATACCCTGGAAAGTTCTCCAGAAAGAGGAACCTTGTATTCAGATTTGTTTCCACAAGTTTACCTTAGGTGGTTCAGGCTTGAATGCTGGAGGTGGACTTGGATCTCTAAGGATCTCCCTGCTACCAGCTTTTCTCAACTGAGCCCTTGGTTCTGGACTGAACTTTTTTAAACTCTGTGAAACAAAATGAGGGATAAAAATCACTACATTATCCAGTAATTCAATCACTTTTTCCTTCTCTTAAGTTTCCTCTTTTGGGAATAGTAACCAGGAGTGAAATGACTGCGAACAACCTGACCACAATCACTGCAGATGTAACTGCAAAGTTACAGGTGATGAGACATCATCAGGAAACTTATAGAGTTAGGCAGAAAAGCAGAGCTATTATTATTATTTTTGCTCTGCACAATGTAGCTCTGAAACACCATCAGATGTAAGATAAAGCTGCAGTTTAAAACCCTCTCATTTTTAAGCCATACACACGGGGCTTTCAGAAAGACCAAAGTACAATCTTGTTGAAAATCCAATCATCTCACTTCCTCATGATGCACAGGTTCAGAGGATCGGCTAACAGACGAAATCCTGGGCTCGTCCAAGGCCTCGTCAAGTTCGTTGTCAGTGTATGCACCTCCTTCTCCATCTGTGTCCTCTAGGTCGCTGATCAGTCGACTGTCACAACTCAAATAGTCAGCACCCATTGCAGTAAGGTAAGACATACGATCATCTGCATCATCTTCCATGCTATCCATCTAAAGAAAAGTCAGTAAGAACAAAGGAACAAAGATTAAATTTGAGTCTAACTAGGTCTCAACACCATGCTAAATAACTCCTTAAGGATTACTTCGGAAAACTGAAAGAAACTTAATACAGAATCATAAAGCAAAGTGCTGCAAAACTTTGTCCCTTCTCACCATTCTCCCCTAGCCACAGCACTAGTGGCAAAACCTTCGAAGTATTACAGAAAGAACAATAATAAGTAATTTTTTGTTACCAAGAAAGAAATCAGCTGACTACTCGTCTAACTTTTCCAGCACTGCCAAACAAAATTTTGAACAATTTTTACTGGCAAGAGATCTCTTGATACACCCGTGTAGCTTAGCACAGCATGGTCTCACTGCTTACCTTTCCTTCTGACACCCATACTGCTTCTCCTTGCTGTTGCTGAATTGTGTCTTTCAGACTACCATACCAGCTGTCGTTGGATGAATTCAAATTGATGGTGGCTGCAAAAAAATTGAAGGAAAAAGTATATATACACAGTGAATACAATGCAGCCTTTACCGAGCCTCTGCTCTTCTGGTCTAGTTATATAAGAATGTTAAACAGTCACTTCATTTAGATCACTGACAGAAGCATGGTATTTTTATTTCACTGTTTGTTCATTCTCCAAGCTTATTAAATCACTTATCTTTTAATGACAGCAGGCCGATTCACAAAAGACTGTATTAGAATTTGGCAGAACAAAGGAACTTTGAAAAAAGCCAAGGACAAGATTCCTCATGACCATACCTTCACACCCTTTCAGTTCCAGCCTGCATGAGTTAATATGCAGAGTAGCAAGCGGATGTTTCAGGACTCACACAGTCACATCCACTACTCTCATCATAGGCAGGTCAGACACACATTCTTCCTTACCTGTAAAGAGGTGGGAACAAGTTTTCTTCAGTTTGTTTGCTTGCTCATAAAGTTTTCTTGAGCTCTTGTTAGATGTGGAACATAGCCTTTGTCTCATGGTTTTCACACCCTGCTTACTGTCTGGGTTGAAGAAGACCACAATTGGAAACCACTGGGTGTAATTTAGCAGGTCCACTGCTTTAGGAGTCACATCCAACAGAGCATGTTTATCCTGTTAACAAAAAGCCCGGTCAGTATGCTGCTTGTGGGGAACAAGAGGAGGTGGTTGGAACATGGCATCCTACGAAAACCAGCATATTTTTGTCCAAACAAGACCACAACTTGTTGAGATTTTTCCCACAGTTATATCACGTCCAGAAGCCACAGCAGGCAGCCCTTTCTTTTAGCTCCATTTTTCTGAACAGCTTTTGCCTAAACGTCCACATTCTTATAACTCTCATGTTAAGTAAAATGCACTTATTCCACTACTGTTGGTTTTTTTTGAATAGGTAATGAAAGTTAACTAGTTTTTCTCCCTACCTGACCCTAAGACAGCTTCCAATACCACAACTATTCTGGTGCTATCTGTGAGCTTTTATCTACACTTACTAACTGAGGCAAATCTCATTTTTTTCATTGAATATATTCCTTCATAGCTACTTCCAGTGCAAGGATGAATGGGATTTTCAAATGTGTCCTTCACTGGGGCCTGAGCTCTGAACAGACTTCTGTGTGACATTCTAATCCCTCTGGTATGAATATTATTTAGATCAGGGCAATAAGCCGTGGAGTACATTCTTTTAGCCTAAGTTTTTTATGCTTCTTGCTTAGCACCCATTTACTTGATCTCTAAGCAATATAATAAAAAGAGTTAATCAGGCAGTCTCAGCAGAGACCACTTAGCTATTGTGGTCACTTTGCTGCTCAGTGCAACAGTAGTATCTCAGAAGCAATCTAAAACGTTAAGTTTCTGATGACATTAAAGCACAGCATGACGGTAAAGCCTCCATGGCAAATTCAGAAAGCACACAGTAAACCACAGATGTGCCTCTGTTCCAATTCAGAGTGGACTAAGGAGGGAGAATTCAGTTTGTAGTAACAGGTTCACCCTTCCTTCCACTTGGAGGACAGCTATCAAAATTATAAAAATTACCACTGAACAATTCCAGAACAGCCCAATTGTTAAGCCAAATCTGCTTATTGCAGAGAGAGATGTAGCAACGATTTGAAGACTCTGCAAGTTTTAGGAGCAAGCAAATCAAACAGCATGCCTTTGAGTGTAAGCAGCTCTCACGGAGAAATACTCTACCTGCTCAATGATCTGCCTCACAGTGTTCAAGCGCACCACTCCCGTTGACTTCTCTGAACCTGCGTCTCTGGGCTCTGTCTCTGCCAAGACAACAGTTTAGAGACTCTAGAGTGTCCAGGCAGCTGTGGTTTTTAAGTTATTTGTTCTCTCAGTTAAGGGTGATAAGGAAGCTAGGAGGACAACTTACTTGCTGTCTGGTACAGGTGCGGCAAATCATTTGACAGCTTCTCCATAGCAACATCTGCAATAGGGCCAAATATCACCACAGGTCTCTTGAAGCCAGCTGAAAGAAAAATATTTGGAGAAAAGGTAAGTCTGATAAGACTGGTTTTATATATAACTGATGTGGCACAGACAAGATCCTCAACTACTATGCAAAGTTATAAGTAGAAGATACTTAAAAATATATTTAAAAACTTTTATTTTTCAGAAGTTTGTGCAATGGCATTTTTTATCAGCTGAGACAGCTTATGAGATTGTTTCAGTTTAACAGCTTTCTATTGCTTCTGAGGAAGATGTATTGAGAGGATTCTACATGCTGAAAACATCCAGCAGGTCTTCATTAATCTTTCCATCAACAAAAGAGAATGAACCTTGACTCAGTGGGCTTTGTGTGAAAAAAGATACAAATCAGCTGCAGGGCAGTTTAAAAAAGCAAAGAAATGAAAAATTCTGTTAGGCTTATGTCAAAACAAGTGCAAACACAGTCCTCAGAAGTTAATGAGGGAATGACATTCTACTGCTCAGCCTTCATCTTGACAGCTGGGAGTTCCTTTAAAATACTTTTTACAGTTTGTTTTGTTCCAGTTGTTCCACATTGGAATTCCGTTTTGTTCCAAATTTGTTCCACACCAATACCGTCATGTGTGAATACCCAGAAAATTACCTTGACTTGCTCAACAATACTAGTAACATAACTAGTTTAGGGTCATGGAGATGGACCGCATCAGCCTTGATTACATTTGGACAATCTGTTGAAAACATTTGGGGTTTATTTGCTCTTAAAATAATGTTAAAGGGGTATTTAGGAGCAAGCTAAAGACTGTGACTGATCTCAGGCATATGGATTGTACTTTCAGAGTTAGCCAAGGGGAAACTGAAGAAACAAGAAAACCCTGCTTGTTTCTTCCTTTTTCCATTTTAATCCTCACAATTGGCACAAGTAGCTTTTTTCCTAGTCAATAACATCAAGAAATTAGCATTTTGAGACACGTAATCTCTTCCTGTTGCTCAGATTCAACATTGAACCCAAGTTGTTCAAACTCATTTACTTAGCTGACCAAATACTTGGATGCTAAGACAGCAATAAATGGGCAGCTGGCTCACAGCAGTCTCACTTACCCTCACGCAACTGAACTCGCTCATAAGCTGGGAATTTTGTGCTCACAGATATAATTGCTGTCAGATCTTCACGACTCTTCCTCAGATTCTTCTTCACTCCAGATCGCTGGCCACGTGTCCTCCAGAAGTCTGCCCTATCGCTTGAGCCATCTTTTTGGGCATTTTGAACACTGGCCATCTGCTCAGCTCTGACAGGGAAAGCACAGAGTTAATTTGTTCAAAAATAGTCAAAGAAATGAAGAACAACAGATTTTGAATTTACAACAGATAATTTGCCAGATAAACAGCTGTGAGTGGAGAAAAGAATAGAGAAGTCCAGGTTCTTTTGCCCTGGAGAAAACACAATGTCAGAACAATGCTCCAACTTGCCACAGCTACAAGATTTCTGGGCAGGAATGAGTCCTGAGGTCTTAAACTGATCACTCACAGAAGCATAAATAAAAGAATTCAACTGCAAAGCGGCGTGGTGAGAGAGTGCAACTCAGGACCGAAGGTCTAAGAAATTACCATCCCTATTCACGTCACTACAGCATAGAACCAAAGCTGGTTTGGTCAGAGCAATTAACAGAGAGGACAGAATGTACTGAGCAGGAAAGAGGCAGAGCAGTCACATAAGTGTGTTTCAGGAAGTTTTGTATGATGCAGTACTGAGCTTTTTCCCTTTGTTTTAAAATCATGACTATGTTCAAAACCTTAAAAGCTACAGTCTAAAAATATCTGGATTTTTTTTTTTTTGCAGATGGATTTTAATACTTTTACTCATTGTACATATTTAACACTCATTATTACCTCATAAGAATTTTGACTAGGAAACTGCATTTATGCAAAAACAATTGCTGTGGTTCACTCAGTATGTCACACAAAAGAACTACAGCCACCAAGAAATATTAGCCTTGGAATAAATTCTTGAAACACTGTCCATTACAAAAGAAATTAAAGGACTGAAGTCCTTTAATTTAAAAGTCATCAGAGTATTTTGCACACATGGCCATGAGCTCCCACACAGCTAAAATTTCTTTTGCTTGTTGGTTTGATTTGATTTGGTTTAGTTGGGGATGAGATGGTGGGGAGAAGGGGTGGGAAAGGCAAAAATACGAGTCCACCCATTTTCTAGAAGAGGTACTAAAGCAGTTAGTGGTCAAAGCTCAGTTGATTGCTGAGACAGGAGCTCTAGGTTTGTGTCGCAGACACCTGATCTACTATGTCATAACACTATTCTCTTACCCACTCATCCTACAATGGTTGTAAAATCTACAGTTTTAAAGGCATAATGGTTGTGAAAGTAAAGACAAAACAATATAGAGTTTCATGTTAAGGGGGGAAAAAACCAAACATGAAGAAAGGTAAAACACAGGGAGCAAAAACGGAAAAAAATAAAAACCACTTTAATTCTAACTTAGAGCAGAAAGACAGGATGCCACCTTACCTGATGCCACCTTACCTGCTCTTATTCGGAATGAGGCCCTTTTCCAGTTCATTTCCAATTCTCACGGCCAGCCAGTTTCCCAGTTTGCCATCATACAGTGTATCAACTACTCTAAAGATCTCCCCTCTGGTGAATGCTAAGCTCTGGGGTGACTCTTTTTCACACTCAAAGTGGCTCCTGATGAAGAATGAATCTCCTCTACCACAGGCCATGATGTCTCTGTAGACTAAAACAGGAAATCTTCTTTAGTTTCTACTTTTTCCACTCTTGAAAGAAAGATTAAGCTGTCATTCTAGGGAACACTTTAGAAACTCTTCCCCTCCCCTCAAAAAGACGCAAAACGCCCCAGCCTTCACATCCATTGCCCTAAACACACATTATAAAGTGTTCTATACTTGTACACATACAGCCCTTACAGCTCTGAGGCAAGGAGGTACCTGCACCTTCCCAAAGCAAAAGGCAGCTACAGTACTTCAATATGACAGCGGGCTGTTTCTCCAACAGGAAAGCAAGAGGCTTTGCCTGCTCCTTAACTATTCATCAAAAAAACTGTCCATTGCTGCTGACTGGATCCCTTATGACTGTCAAGGCATCGAAGAAAAGGAATGCTAACAGCAGACCTTGGGACAGCCCCTACAGATAGAAAAGCAGAAGGAACAAACAATACGCTGCCACTCCTCAGGATAAAGAAGAGATGCTATTTGCTCATAATGAAAAAGGTGGAGAAGTGATCTGAAAAACACATCACACATTCATATCTGTATGACCCTCGTCGTATGGAATATGGCTGTCTTCTACTGAGGAGGAAGGTAACTAAAATGCTATCAAAGAATAAGCACATGTGAGATTATGTGTGGGTTTACTGACAAAACAGAGCTTAAGAGCTTCATGGGTATACACACATTTTGTTCAAAGAACCTACCTTCATATTTGCTTTGAGCCAAAATTGTCACTGTTTCACCTTTAGGAATTTCTAAGAGATACAAAACAGCATCTTCCCGAACAATGCCTCTGAAGTCTTGAGTGTTTACCTACGTACAAATGAAAAAAAAAAACCCAAGCCCTTCAAAAAATCAACATTTGAAAAATCAACAATGAAAAGAATAACCAATGATTTTTGTTTAATCTAAAAAATCTTAATTATTCTCTTTCCTTATTATACTTTCTTTTTTTTTTTTAAGTAAATATACATGTCTGTTGCCATGAGTAATATTTTATTCCAGCCATTAACAGTAATCTTTCTGAAATAACAAGATCCTGGATGCACACTGCTCAAATGTTTCTTCTACTTTTAAAGGCTCCTAAAGGCTTTGGAAATCAAGGCTACCAGAGGAGAAAGAGGCAGAAGAGAACATTACATTAGCCCTCTGTAAAAATTTTCATAAAAAAAAGAAGAGTGTAAGAGGACAAAATGGTATAGGCAACATAGTTCAGGAACTGGAAAAATAAACCATTGTTACCCAAAGAAACTGGAGAAAGATGAACGAAGAGAAATACGTTGGCCTCTGTTTTTTTTTTTCCCCTTCAAGACTAGGGAGAAGCATGGTAGAGAAAGTTTATTTTCATGCCTTGGGGTATTTTTCTTGATTAATACTTCTCTTACCTACCCCTCCCACAGAATCTTAAACTAAAGCTTGATATAAAATTATCCCTCAAAAACTAATTTCAGTGAGATCCCTCCACCACATGTACACAGTTCCACAGATCATAATTTCTTCCATGTTTCAGCTAAGAAGCAAACCAAAAAACACAAGTGATTTGCATTTTAGGGACACAAACTCATACCTTGAGAATCTGATCTCCTTCCTGCAGTCCCTCCTGATCAGCTGAGGTGCCTTCTTGAATTCCAGCAATAAATATCCCTACATCATTTCCGCCAGCCAGTCGCAGACCCACACTGTCCCCTTTCTTGAATCTCACCATTTTTGTATTAGGACTACAAAATTTCCAGTCAGAAAAAGGAAGTAAGGCTGAATGTTAGGCACATGACAATAACAGGTTGTCAAGAGAAGAAATTTTCAACCCTTTCTAAAAAACAGTATTAATAATCTTAAACTCTTTCTTTCACTGTACAGGGTATATTTACTCAGGTAACTGTCCAGTGCAGGAAGGAAGCAGAGAATCTGCATTTTTCGGAGCAGAAACCAAATTAGGAAGAGCAACTAAGTGGCATACACAGATTTGACAGAGCAGGAAAACAACTACCTGTTCCTGAAGGCATAAAATAGTTCCCCACCTATTGGATCCTCTCTCAGACAAGCGGTTGGGTTTTTTGTGAAAACAGCCTGAGTTACAAGTAACCATATGCATTGGATTTTTCCTCCATGTGCTTGAGAGCTGTCACATGAATTAAATTTATACCTATTTCCTTTGCAGTTTAACATGTTTGTTAGACAGAAGTCTTCAAGTTTTCTTGCAGTGAGAAATATTTTCAAGTATACTTTACTGGTATGCTAACAATCAGTCCTTTCACTCCTTTGCAGTGGGAGTCTACTGGACTATGTTCAGCTTTTTTGCTGTCAGAAAAGCTATGTGCCTGAGTGACCTTCCAACACAGAGGACGGTACTTATCTGTCAGCCTTTCTCAGTAATACCCTAAGCCTGTATTATAAATTCCCCTTCACTAAAATAATCACTTGATTAATTTGCACTTCAATGACAACATATCCAGGTTCCAACCCAGAAATATCTGAGAAGAGAATCTATTTGAGAAAATACTCCCGAGCTACAGAAGACCTCCAAAACCTATCTTTAGGCTACTGTTTACAGCCTCAGTGCTCCTCTCCCATCAGTTTCTGTATTTGGAAACTCAAAAGCAAACATATAAGTTAACTTCCTACTAATACAGTTTGCAACTTTTAGTATGTTAATTATTACAGAAACAACAGTACCAGGTTCCATTTGACCACTTATAAAAATCCTAAAAAAATCCCCAAAAACCAGAATGCACAAAAATAAACTTTGGAAGTAATATTTTGCTCATTTTTAAGCAAAAATCAGAACTTCCATATGGGTTGCACTGGCATGGATTTGAAGAGATGAGACCAATTTCTGTACAGAAGTTTCTAGCTTATACAGAAACACACGTGTTCAGCCCTGATTTGCAACAAGCTTATTTAAAAATTAGAGGATGTGCTCTTTGTATCTTAATACAGAGAGGAAGGGGAAGGTTTGCATTTTCTGTATGTATAAAATAACAGAAGAGGCACAAAATACATTTCCACAGAACTGCACAGGTTACAATGGCCCTCTTACCAAAGCAGGCTGTTCAGGACCTTGACCAGCTAAGCTTATGGTCAGCTAGGAGCCATGTCATCTCTTCTTGGCATTAAGCTGTAAGGGGAGTATTACTCCCAACATGTGCAAACCTGTGCCAACAAGAACCAGGCACAGGCCACTGGAAGAACATGGAGTGCAAAAAAAACCACAGCAAGTGCCACCTTACCCATATATTGCTTCATCTTCAGGGCTGGGTTTAAGAATTGTTCTCGTAACTGCTTTTGGTTGAGACACTATATGTAAAAAAAGCCAACAGAAGTTACTAAGCTGTTAAAAAAGTTATAAGTGGCAGAAAGTTTTAGCTATCAGATAGCAATCGAACCCCTCCATGCCGAAGATTAATACAGATTTAAATATCAAGCACCTCTTTGACTAGAATTTATTTACTTCTTTTCTTTTTTTCAATTCTTGAAAAAGAACAAAAGTGTCAAGGGAGTGATATACAATTCTTTCAGGCTAGCCAGATGAGACTTCAGGAATAGCTTCATTTGGCCCCTTAGAGCAACAGGCTACACTGGATGCCCCAGAAGAGAACTTGCTTTGAAGTGATAATTCTAATAAGCAACTGCCTTCAAATAATCTTGGGTTTTTCTTCTCTCTCTCCCCCACAAAGGACAGATTAGACCTCTTCTCTGTGTGTCAGGATGGGGTTGATAGGAAAAGTATACTAGATATGTCAACATGACCGGGGAATTAGATATTCTATGGCCAGAGGTAAAAAAAAAAGCAACCAAAATCTTCAAATTCTAACCTGCTGGATCATCTTGGTACTTGATTTCTTTGTTTGTGTCCACAACTGCAACAGCAGCAGTAGCAATGTCACCAGTTGATCTGAATGGTGTAGGCATTGCTCCCATCCTGGACAACTTACTGGATGGATCATCTTTTGCACTAAAAGAAAAAAAAAAAAAAGTAGTGATATCAGATGAGAATGTAATGTACTTTAAGAATTTCTTTGATAAGCATTAGAAAAATAGACTAGAAAAGACCATTTCTTACTTTGGTTTCTCTTTCAGCTTTTCATTGGATGAGTGTGAATCTAGATCAGAATGATGCAGCCTGTCATCTTGAGGGGAGAATGATCTGTTTGACTCTATTTCAGAAATGTCTGTAAAGAGACCAGCAAATCAAGAACTGCAGGATTCAATTACCTGCACGCCCGATCACCCCATTACTTACAAAGGTTTCACACACAAGATGTGTTGAACCTTGAAGCCTACCCCCATTCTGAGTCGATTTGACTAGGGTTCAGAAAGCACCGTATGCCTTTCTAGTGCTTCCACTCACCCACCCACCTGAAGAGGTTTCACATGATCTTTAGGAAACAGACTCCTGTCACACAACTACTTTGAGCATACCAGACTCATTAAACAGGCTTAGCAAACATCTACATAAATCTCACCATCCATTTCTGAGTCACTGTCATTCAGTGAAGGAATGTTCAGCAGTGTCTGCTTTCTGTCCCTGAGGACCACCAGCTGGAGCTTCCCTCGTGACTTCTCAATCAGTTTTCGGGCATCAGCTAAGGACATGTTTTCTGTCACTGTACCATTGATCTGGACGTAAAAAGGCAACAATAACAATACAGGTAAACAAACAGGTCCATTCTGTGCTCAAGCTCAATAGTGACTATAACATGACTAATTCCAGAGTAACCTCTCTAACAAAAGCCTGCTAAACTGCAAGCACTATAACCAGAACAGACCTTGAGAATGATATCCCCTTCATGAAGGTTGCCATCTTTGGTTGCTAGGCCAGTACGGGTCATTTCTTTTATGAAGATCTGACTTCCAAGCCGGAGACCGTATTCTAGAATCAGGGAAATAATCCATTGTGCCTTAGAAGATGATCAAGGATGCATTTTTTTTTTTTTAAATCCACACAGTGCACATGCAGAACACTCCATTACACCGAGAGAAAAGAAAAAAAAAAAAAAAAAAGTGGACCTAGTAAACCCATATAACCGTAGGCTAACTCTCCTATTTCTGAGCTGTCACCACAGAAAGAACAAACAGCAGTCCAAAACTGATCACAGACAGATGACTAGCCTGCATTTCCAACAGCAAAACAATGCCTTTGTTCTGGAGGTGCTTCTTAAAGTGCTGGGCTAGGTTCTCTCTGTATCATATTGGCACAGAGAGGGAAAAGGGTCAAAAAGCACCAACAGAGGAGCTCTGTTTTTTACTAGTTGCTGCCTGCTAACCCTGTCCTCTCTGCTTTAAAAAAAATCACCACATACGGTTGAGACTACAAAATACTCATACAAACAGCAGAAATTATTAGGTACATATAAAACTTGACAAAGATAAATTTCTTCTTATTTGTATACCTATCTGCACTATCTTTCCAAATGGAAACATTATACGCAGGGGAAGCAACAGGAAGCAATGAAAGGGATCCTTGCCAGAGTCAATGACAAAAAAAAGAGGTTAGCTGCATACAAAGTCTACATGAGCAGAAAATTCCTACAAATCACAATAGGGCAGATTAGAAGAAAAACCCACCCACAAAATCCCTACAAACCAACCCCACACACCCTTATAAAAACCTCTAAACATGAAAGAATGCACAATCTAATCTCGGATACTCTTTATAGCACAAGAGTCTTCATTTCACAGCACATGAAAGACCAGGCTTTTGGCTTTCACTTGCATGCTCCAGTACTAAGCAAGGAAGGGCTGTTTCAGCTGTTGCTAGTTCAGTATTCTTTAACTACATTCTTAAGTATTCAGAACTAAACAATTCTTGGCAGTAATTATACGAAAGGGAAGAAGTAAGTGCACTATTAAAGGCAGCCTCCTCTTCACCCTTTGTAGCTGACCCTTCTGTAGAGGTGCCAAGTATAACCTGAATCATGATCAGATCTATGTTTCCCACCAGAACCAGAAGAATAGAGCAGGGAAAATGGAAAACCAAAGGACACCAGTGGCTTGAAATGACTGAAATGATGGGGGTGAAACAGTCCTTTCTTCAAAGGTGAAGTTCAAGGTGCTGAGGGAAAAAAGCACCCCAAATCAGCTGTGAAGAATGAAAGAACAATTAAAGCAATCACATAGTAAACATTTAACCGATAAGAGCAGGGAAAATTCAGCTCCTCTTCCACCCCAGCCAAAATAACATGCTGCATTAAAATTCAGTTTGTCTTCTTCCCTGCCATACCTACCTTCATTATATCTGCCTTTTGTTAAGAGGACACTGATGGGTCCATTCTGATCCTGTGGTCCCAGATACTCGTGTTGATGGTGTATTTCAGGTGACGGACTTCGGGAACGAAGCCTGTCCCGACTGCGACTCCTCGCTTCCCTCCTGTACCTAGGATCAGGCTGAGACCCGTGACCATAAGCGGGTGGGCTGTAGTCCCCTCTGTAATCCCGCTCATAGCCACCATCCCTGTCGATGCTCCTTCCCCTGCTCCGATCCCTCCTGTAGTCTCGGTCCAGGCTCCTGTCAACGCTCCTGCCGCGGCTGCGATCGCGGCCGTAGCTGCCCTCCCGGCCGCCGTCCCTGCTCCGGTGACGGCCTCGGTCGTGCTCCTCTCTGTAGCTCTGATCCAGGCTGTTTCCCCAGCTCTGGCTGCGCCCTCCGTTACCGCCGTGCCAGCTTCTGTCGCTGTAGCCACTTCGAGCACTTTTACCATCCAATTCTGCCTGGTCATCCAGTACATCTAAAGCTCTGTCCTCGTAGTCAAGGGACGGGCTCCTCTTCAGTGCCGCAGCCTGCACCTTCCTCGGTCTCTTAACCACCTGTTCAGTGCCAAATGAAACAAGCAAACAAACAAGCCTTCCCATGGTCAGAACCTAACATTCAACAGATTAATATTCTTCACTCTTTAAATACAGGGTGGGGGAAAAAAAATCTATTTACAGAACAACCAGTAAATTAGATTATTTAGATGTGTAGAAGAAGTGCTTGGTAATTGGGAGGCCAGAGAACAGTACGAGAATTAAAAAAAAAACAAAACAAAACAACACCAAAATCTAATCAGCAACCATATTCTTTTACCTCTCCAAGAGTGAGTAATGAATACTTTTTTCTTTTTCTAGATGGCCTTCAAAAAAGGTGAAAAGCCCCCAGAAGACACAATTGTAGATGACTCTCTCAACTCACAAAAGCCAATCTGGACAGCAAATTCTTGGAGAAGGCATGTGTATGCAGGACATCTTTTGCCCTATGTAACTTCTGTTTTTTTCCAACTACCACTCATTATTCAGTAAAACTGAATATTGAGGACATACATTTTACTCCTAGTTTTTCAACAGGATAACTTTGTGACACTTGTTTAACTTCTATTTGTTTTACCTATAGAAACTATGCCTGTTTTATTTGCTTTCTACATCCCATGGGGCAAATGCTTGCTTTACTTTATGCACATTTCACAGTTCCTAGAAGAAAATAAAAATCTTGACTAGTTACACAGGTACCTAACCACTGTAGAGTGAATACATTTGCAATTTACTTACAATGGTGGCCACTTTTCCACTTTTCCTAAGCTGTTGGACTGCAAAAGAATGAGGAACATTTTCCATTGGGGTCCCATTAACTATGACCACCCGGTCATTTTCTCTGGAAGATGGAGGAGGAAAAAAAAAAGAAAAAGAAAAAGGACTTAAGAGGAGTCTTTATGAAAACATTTCAAAAAAGCTTCTTTTTTGTCACCTGGGAGAACCTATCGATTTCACTCATCTGAACAGAGAGTTTTGGTTACTGTACTCGAATACTACAAGAGGCTTTCAATATATTTAAAAATTAGACTTTGGGTAATGGTGCGTATCCTTGTACATGTACTATGTCCAGCTTAGGCACCTTGCCATAATGGCAAAGAAGATTTTTTTTTTTAAATAAAATATTTGTAATGTCCACAAATTCATTTATTTAGTGAGTTAGCTCTTTCAGAACTCCTGATCTTTCACGCACAGTGCCAGATTTTTTTCATACCAACATAAGAATTTCAAGAGAGCTTCAAATTGCTGCAGCCACAGCACTATTTATACAAGTCTTGACAAGTACCGCTCTACTACACTTTTCTGAAAGACTGGTATTCAGGTCCCATCTACTCAGAAAAAAAGATGATTGCAGGGAAGAAAATCCAACCAAATTATAATACACAAAAGTCCTCCCTGCCCTAAAACACAGGCAAAAAGAAAATTACTAACTTGTCTATTCAGACGTCCTGTATGTCATTAAGACTTAAACCAGTCACCCTCAGGAGCCAGCTACATAGCACATGATTAATTAAAAAATATATCTTCCAGTGCAAAAAGTGCAGGTGATTAAAAAACAAAACAAACCTACCACTCCTTGTATTAGTTTATTCTGATGACTACTCAGTTATCAACCCTACATTCAGAGCATTAGCTCTACCAATTACTGGTTACTGTACCATTTTCTGCTAGATAAAAGAAATCTTTAGTACCCATTACTTTCTCTTCACTGTAATCAAGTCACACCACAATCTTCTCTTTAAACAAGAAGATTACATACTTTAAGCCTCTTTTTCTAAGGTACTTCTTCCAAGTCCTGAATGATTTTTGTGCCTCTTTTCCTACCTTTCCAAATCCTTTTGATCAATGAGTATGCCACAACATTAAGCATTATTCCAGCACCAATTTCATGCAGGCTTTACGTGGAAGTTAAAATAGCTCTCTTCACAGTCCATACGTCCACAGACAGTATTAAACTTCATGTTGCAAAACTACATCAAGAATTCCCTTCTCCTTATGCTCACTCTACCCTAAAAAAGATTTCAGGACTGTAATTCCTCTGCATTCTGAAGGTTAAGCCTATATTCCTTGCTTTGTTGGAGGAATGGCTTTGCACTTTGTTTTCTTCAGAATCTGTTTTGTCTGAATGCGTCCAAACTGCTCAATATTACTCGCCCCTCAAAGCGTGCCAGACAGACAAATAAGAAATTGCTTACTGAAGTAATCCATCCGCTGGACCACCTGGGAGAACATCTGAAATGACTATTGATGTTTCACCATTTTCAAAATGAGGGTTATCTCTGCCGCCAGAAACTGCAATCCCAAATCCTCGTTTTGAATCCTTTACAACAAAAACAAATGAAACAAAACTCAATTCCATCTATAGGAATTCTGATAAGGAGAAAGAAGTGTGTCATGAATGTTCCTGTGATGGTACTCTGCCTAGATATTACTTAAAACATGTTAGTTGCATGCAGAGAGTTGCAGAAATGGACGGCACCTCTAGATTTAAAAGGGAGTGGGTTTATAAATCCATGTCATAAGGTTACATGTTCCAAAACCTCAGCCCACAGCACCGTGATGGTTAGTAATTAAACAGTGACGGACAGTAATTAAGCAAAGGACTGACTAACTCATCCTGCATTTTGCTCCACCATCCCCACTGGCTACTCATACCAAATTTATTGTTAGATATATCTCTTTGTTAGTGATACCTAGGAAACTGGAACAGCTTTTCCATGATCTCATCTTCATTATGATCGCTATCTAGTTTGTAATAACTTCTTGCTCCTCAGTCAAACTAAACAAGATCATGGCCGATTACAAAAAGCAAGCAATGAACTTGTGACTTCTCTGCAACTATCCTCTCTCACAATCAATTATTTTAAATACGTAACATGTCAAACCTGTCATCATAGAACTACTGGATCCATAAAAACCCTAGGATGGCATTCATAATATCAAGTAAGTACTTAACAGGGTGTGAAGGAAGCACGTCTGTAACCCTAGACCCCAGAAACGTTAGCATCACTGAACTGCAGACAAGAAGGTATGCACAAAGCCATACATTTTGTTTAAATACACAGATATAATTTTATTAGCTATTTAACATGCACCTCCTATTGCTATAAAATACAAATTATGCCATATTTAAACAAAACGTTTTAACATAGTGACAAATTAATACATGAAATTAAAGTGGCGCTCTTCCCCCAGGTCACACTTAGTGTGTGCAGCTCATCACATCCGGCTCGTGTTCCACCAATATCAATATTAAGTGGTTATTTCTTTGAGAAGGAAAAAAAAAAAACAATTTTTTTTTAAACAGCTGCACTTCACTTGCTGCACCTTAGTTTTACAGGAAGCAGTTTGATGCCTCAAACCAAAACAATATAGAATTCAAAATAATGGCAAAATTCATTGGTAGTGGCTAATACAGCAAGTCCAATAGACCTCTGACACTTCAATATTATAAGCCCATCTCTGAGGCCAAAAATGTAATGCTCGCTTACACAATATTCAAGATCTGAAAAGGTGGAAATTCTTGGAACTAAAGTCTGTTTCTGCTATGTTTCTTCTGTCTACCACTATAACATGAAAAATAATCCTTTCTCAACTCAGTACACAGAGGAAGCTGTAGGAAAGATTGCTATTTTACCTTGGGTCATCAAGTTGAGCTCATTGCAGAACACGTGAAAGAACATCAGCAGTGCAGTAACAAGCTGCTCGCTGAACCCAGGCCATCAGAACAGTTGGGAAGACCACTGCCACTACCAAAGCACACGTCCTGTACCATGATGTGGCAGCCTGGCCTTCAGACAGCTCGGAAACAATCAGTCTGCTGTCTTTAACGCAAAAGCACTCTATGTAATGAGATGCTTCCTCTTAGAATAATTGATAAAAGTCATATCTGTAGTTCATGTATTTTAGCAACTCTGGTAAATTAGTTTTTGACTAGTTTCTACACTAGTAGATACTGAAGTGTTAAAAAAATAATTTAAAAAATCAGTGGAATAATGTTCAGTGATTGTTATAAAGCTTGTTCACTAACCACAACTGCTCGACAGAACCATCTGCTTTGTTTTTAAGGTTATTCAATGACGAATTTAGCTATGTGGCTGATGAAGACCATACAGTAGCAAATACAGCACTTAAACAATAAATTTAACTTCCTCTTAACATGAAAGAATCACACTATTGTATAAGTAACTAGCTATTAAGCTTTAAAATGAAAATCATATCTGATTTGGACAGCAAATTAATCCTATTCTAGTCTCAGATGCGCTAATAACATCTATCATAAAACCTATTTGGACTAAACCAGTGCTTGAATATTTGAAAACTAAAAATATAACAGGCACTCACTCACCTTTTGTAAGGTCACAGTGTACTGTTCCCATATCAGCTCTTCCATGCCTGGGGCCTGTTGCACACAGAAACCAATCAGTAAAACACAAAGCATACAACTATCTAAATTAAAAAGTGAAACAAGTCATTAAAACACAGCTATAAAAATATATGCATATTCTAATAATTTGGTAGAGTTAGTATGACCTGTATGTATTTCAATTAATGATTATTTTTCTTTTAAAAGGCAAACCCATTAATAGGGCCAGAGTGGTAGAATCCCTTCACATTTCACGGATTTATCAGCTCATTTTGATTTTCTGGAAAGGTCTCATTCAGCAAAAGCATTTAATTCAGATCTCACTGGCATTATATAGTCAACGATTCAAGTAACACACAAAATACTTGAGGAGGACCTCTCCATTCCAGTACACAGTACAATTAGCAGTTGAAACTGAGGTTTTCAAGCAGAGCTAGCCTTCAGATCTTCTGCTTCTTGTTCATGTGGATTTAACAAAATGTTATGTCCACTATGAATTATGTAACCGAGTATTTAGGTTCCCCTCAAGAAATTACATTTTACTGGAAAACATAGCGTATCAGTATATATGTTCATTTCTGTGACACTTCTCAGAAAGACTTTTTTTCCACATTTCCAGTTAAAACTGATCCTGAACTGATCACTTTATCTGACATGATATAACCTGAAATCTTTCCAACATCACAGCTTAAAATATAATACAGAATAATCACCCAGCTGTGATGCATCATATAGTACACAGCCAGCCCCATCAGTGCCTGCCCTGTAAAACGAGGAGAAAAATGAGCCAGAATACTTGACACACTGCAAACATTTCAAAACTGAAAGCAGCTACTGAAAAAGAGAAATCACGGCATTGCAGGAGTACATGCATGCACATGCTCAAGTCATAGGTTTATTTGGTTTTCCTGCTAAAAGTAGTCTTTCTTGGGAAGGAAGCTAAGAGTTTGCTCAGAAAACTGAAGTTCAGACACAAGCTCAGTTTTGACTTCACATTCTTTTTAAAGGCATTAAAGGGATTACTGGCAACTGAACTCAAAAACAATAGAGAGAGAAGCTACCCAAGAAGAGTACGCATTCCCCAGGTTTCTGGAGAAAAAGTCCTCTGGCAATACACTGCTGTTCAGCAAGCTATGGATGCTGTTTCTTGAATGCAAAGAACCTCAGGATGTACTTTTCCTGTGGATTCTGAGCTACCCAAAGAAGAACCAGGTTTACATTTTCCATTGCAGATTCACTGTATTGAAAAACAAACTTAAAATGTAAGTCCTACTCAGAGTCTCTGAAGGAATATGCAAAACAGGCAGCATTCTTACCAAAAATTTTACAGCACTGAAGAGTGTTAAATTTCCACTGTTCTCCCAGAAAATGAACAATGCTCTCTAGTTTCCAGAACATTTTGGGCCTAATTAAAAATTTCAGTTAAAATAGCTGGAGGGGATCATAGCTCCCATTAAAAATAACACAAGTGAGTAGCTGAAATTTCTGCTCATCTCGATCAGACAAGGATGAGTGGCATTTATAACTGTTAGTACTAAAACATATATGTCTTGGGTAACTGAATTACTCTGCCAAAGCATATGGTTAAATTATTTTATCTGATATTCCCATTTAACTCACTGGCATATCTAACACTTCAACTAACTGACACAGAACTGTCTCACTTACATATATTCCCTTACGCAGAGACTCTTCCATAAGTAATAAAATAATCCTCCTTAACTAGAAACTTTTTCTGAGCTGCTATGATGCTGTAGTAAGTAGAAGTGACTAGGCTTGCTTGGTTGGCATGTATGAAAATGTGTAAACAGTTTAACTACTACTGACCCTTGGCTACACCATCACTGTCTTGCTTTTCTATATGATATTTTTAAGCTCTGCAGAAAACCAGACTGTGCTAAAGAAGGGCTTCTGTGTCATTTACATTCCAGCTGACTTCACTGAACAAAGTTTTAGAAATGAAAGACATTATCAAATGATGGGTAAAATCTGAAGGCCAAGCAGCTGGGTTCAAATTTTGTAGAAGCAGCAAAGACAGAAAATCTTTTCCATCCTTCTCACTGTCCAAAAGCCTCAACAACTCAAATGTGTAACAAGATTATCACGTCAGTTCATTTGGTACTCTATGCAGATATGGCCAACGCTGGCCAGGATACTGAGTCCAGCTCTGCACAGGCAAAATAGCAAGGCAGGCAGGATGCAATCAATTAGAGTGGGCTACCCATGGGGACACAGAGCAGATACCGCTGCTGTACTCTTCCACAAACTCTAACACCAGGTCTTTCAATACACTACCTCTCCTAAAGGAAGGCCTGAGAAGTTACTGCTTATTCAGTACACCACCACAGCAAAAGGACTGAGGAGAGTGATGTAAAGATATTTGGGACAGATTTATGGGTATGAAACAGGTAAGCTTACAGGAATTTCCCTCCAGAAAACTAGGCCTCCTATGAGCAGTGGCACAGGCAAAACCTTGCACAACTCAAGAGACATGTTGTGTAGTAAATCAAAGCACCATAAACCAGAAAGGGTTGTTTAGTGTGCTCTGACACGCACGTTTCATGGTATATGGTCACAAAAAAATAAATATCACCAAATGAAGTATTTGCTAAAGTATTACATTTTTAGAAACTATTCTGTAAAGTACACTATGTACTTGCAAAGCTGATTTTGTGCAACAATTACCAAGGCAACGGGACTAGTTCTGCCATACTGATAAAGCTATGCAGGCTCTGTAACACAGCTCGGAGAACAGAATGGTCACCTTGGAAGTCCACAAGGCACAAAACACAGCTGTACTCCCTCAAATCTCTAAGCAATAATCTCTTTAACATCGGAAAACGTACTGCTGCTTGCCATTGCTACGACGCTAACCCATACTGACAGATTAATGGAGAACAGAAGATTGAGAGAGACTACAAATATTATAAATCATCAGCTGAGAACTTCATCAGAACTAAGGCTGAAGTCTCCAAATGCTAAATTCCTGTATTCCATGTCTAATAATATGACTCTCCTCCGAATACATCAAGTGATGGGGTAAAAAAAAAGCATCCATCATCTTGCCCATTTCTTCATACTTCATCTGTAAGGAAACACAAAGGGGTCCTGAGCAGCCTGTGCATCCCTTATGGGGTCACAATTGCACTGCAAGATTGCACACTGAAACACTGGAGAGAGAAAGGAAGGCAAAATGGTTAAGAACTCCACCTCCAGTTACTAATAGTAACTGTTTTGTAAGTCTACTCAGGTTCCACACAGATAGCTGGCTACCTGCAGTAAATGCAAATTACTGTAATTAGCTAGTCTAAATTCATTAGTGACTAAAGTCAGTCCATTTCTAATCAGTACTCTGTAGTGAGGATTTGCTTAAATCTGCCTAATGCTCACATACCAAAATGACAGGTGCTTTCTACATACCGAAAATAGACTGCTTAGCAGAATCTTTGGCAGGAAACTAGCGAAAGTGCTAAAATCATCTGTGTGCTACTAACAGGCAGTTGTTGCAACTCTCACTGACAGTTATCAGAGATTTATGCAATTACTTGCTACTGAGGGATCACGAAAGACAACTTCACTCATGCTGAAAAGAGAACGAAACCAGAAGACCTGCCACAACAGTTATCTGGCCATAAAAGTGAGTTGGAGAGGGAGGGGGGGACATACGCGGGAAGGGGGAGGGGGAGATGAAAAAACTTGGGGGAAGACGAAACAAAAAGCAACTCACGTGCCCTTTCAAAATCCCCAACTTTTTGACTGCATGTGACCACATTCTCTGCAGAGCTTGAGCCGTCTTCATTGTTGCAGGCTATAATCTGTGAGGGGAGGCCGTACATCCCCGTCTTTTCATCTGTTTCCACCACTCAACAGGGTTATGTAATTCTAATACAATAGTGGCCTACATATTCAAACAAATCCTGCCGTCCGTTTCACGCAGAAACACATCAAAACCACAGTAGGGAAATGTAACAGGAGTTTAGCTAACTCTTACTGTGAGATACCCCAGGAAAAAGCTGTATTGTAATCGTATGGGTTTTGTTTTAAAAATTTTCAGAAACAGATCTAGTTATTCTACCAAGCACACAGGGGTTCACTCCACCAGGAACCCGCTTGAAACTTTAAAGAAAAAAGGCTTAAGAAGCACAGTGCAGATTATTTGAAAATTAATATTCTGACTATAGTATTTTAAAGTAAAAATTACCACTTGACCTCATTTCCTTGAGCAACACTGTAGTTTAGCAGCCTCTATCAACTCTTAACAATTTAGCTTCTGAATTCAGGAAGTCCTTATGCTGAAATAACTGTATACATATGAGTAATCCCTTCACTGCACATGGAAAATTACACATAAACACCTGCAGAAAAGTGGACTTGGCTCCAGCAGGCAAACAGGG
>NW_008614402.1:1127-2051 GCF_000691845.1 Merops nubicus | reverse complement strand
ACAAAATTATGTGGCTGCAAATAACAGACACTCCCTCTGCCCTCAAACATTTATTAAGATATTTGTAAGAATGATAAGCTAATCATACAGCCAAACTACTTCATTGGAAAATAGGTCAAACTATCAGTTCTATCTATGTCACATGAATAATGTGAAATTTAAAACTTAAATTAACTTCTCCCCTAGATTTTCTGTAAGTAAGTTTCACAGGCAGTGAACAGATAGGAACAGCCGTACTCCATGCTAACCAAAAACCTCCATCAGCAGATTGCCTTTGCTGTTAATGGAACAGTTTTAACTGCTGAAGAGAAAGAATTCAGACAGCAGTGGAAACCGTGGAGGAGTGGAGGTTTTTTTAGGTCTTTCCATTTAAAATCAAGACTGAATTCAGTGTCTTGTGTTCTGACTGTGACCTCATCTCTGTACCAGCCAGCAGAAGTTGGATGAACACAGGCTTGCACCGAGCTGCCACGGGTGAAAAGCATTCAGCCTGCAACCAAGGGGGTCCAGGAGCAGCACACAGACACCAGCCTCAGACTGGGGCTTCCCACTTCCAGAATACATGTGCGGATATAAGGAGTTTAATAAAGTCTGATCAAAATAGTTCATAAACCCCATCAGCATTTCTGAAGAAAAAAATCATTTGTCCGAACAGACTCAGATTCACAGCTTCAGAAACTGACTTTTAAATGTATTCATTTTCACCAAGTCAGTAGGAAGCAGAAACAAATGTAAAGATGTATTTGAGACCCCTCTGGCCCTGTCTTAGATCTCCTTGTCTCCTCTTCAACGGCACTCCAAATACAGAAATATCACCAGAAAAAGGCTGCAATGACATGGAGAACAACAATGGCAAAACGTCCATGAGCTATAGAGGTTATAACAGGAAAGACACTTCTGCCTTGATTTTGGACTGTCTTTTCC
>NW_008614402.1:0-1091 GCF_000691845.1 Merops nubicus | reverse complement strand
TGTCGATACCATAATTTAAAAAAAAAAAAAAAAAAAAAAAAAGACGTCTAGGAATATAACTGCAAATTTTCTTGCATAGCCATAACAGAAGCTGTGAAGAGACTGATGAGCTAGCATAAAGATAAAGGCTTTTGAATTTGGGTATTTCGTTTTGGGAGAAAACCTTTCTCCTCTATTCACTTTGTTTTTTTTTTTTTTTAAAGTGAGACAGAAAAAAATACCATTTATCTTTTAAACTAACAAACACTGTCCCAGACACTGTCTTTTGACCTTACCTTCACACCTCTTTACAAAGGGTAAAGGAAATTAAAGACTAACGTCACCCCCAGCACAAGATTAGAGGCAGTTACAAGCCTTTCACATCTTTATCACATCTGTTATCCACAGAATTTTAAAACTGAAAATTCTTTTGAAAGCAAGATCAATTACAGTGAGACACACACATCTTGGTTCTTTGTCAGAGGCTACCCAGGCAATAAACTGACTGTGAATCATGTGGCAAAACTTAAATTAAAAACCAAGCATGATGATCTGTACTGTAAACTGCGTCTGAGAAAAGCAGAGATCCTATAAAACTCAACAGATGAAACTCAAAATATCACAACAAAGCCTACAGCAGAAGGCAGCATCACTCCACTCACTCCAATGTTGGGTTGATAGCTGGACTTTATGATCATGAAGGTTTTTTCCAGTCTACACAGTTCTGTGATTTCCAGGCATCTAAAGATGCTGATCCACTTCAACTTCTGGAAGATCCCCAAGAGTTTCCCTCAACAGACAGCAGAGTCTGAGTGAAATGAGAAGCAATCTGTATGGGGTTATGTACATGTGGTATGGAGGGCCATAACTCTTTTTCAGCTGCAGGCCATACAGGCTGCTAGGCTATTAAAGATGACTATGAAAAGACAATCATGTAACAGAAGCTGCATCTCCAGAGCCTGCCTTTCCCCTGCAGTAAGGAAGGATGCTCAAGCCATTCTGAAGTCAGAAGACTCTGCATTATGTGTTCTCATGATGTATCTGCATATGGTACAGCAGATCTTTTTTTAGGATATAGAGGGATGAGTGAAGTGCTGGGGTTAAACTCCCAG
>NW_008614401.1:9373-11997 GCF_000691845.1 Merops nubicus | reverse complement strand
CTAGGGAAGTGGCTGGATGAGTCTGAAGAGGATAGAGCAGAATGGAGTGCTGGACGAGTGCCTGGCAATAGCAGAGTCAGTGACAGAAAGATCTTCTGGGGCACCTAATGACACTAGCTCCACAGAAACTATTTCATCCCTCTTTCTTCTTTTTCTCTCTCTCATCCAGTTACCACCATAGACCTGATACTGCATAAAACTATTTGGCTGGATTCAGAGCCACTTCAAAGTTACTGTTCTGTGTTTGTAGAGTATCACGGTATCTGAGAAAGAAATATTTGTGTTACAAAGTAGTCTAGACTGTCCTGGACTGTTGTGACCATGAAATGGAGGCAGGTTTAAAGACAGGTTCACTAACTGAAGCCCTATTACAAAGATCAGAGAATGAGCTGTAAGTGCAAAGGCAGAATATTAAGTATGATATTTGTAAAGACTATGAAAAAATTTTCTCATTCTTGATGCTAAATTCCAGAAGGTTCACTGTAAAAAGTGGGAGATTATGCTGTCAGTCATAAGCTATAGATGATCAGCCTGCTTAGCCTAATTGAGAAAAGACTACTACTGACAACTAGAGAAAACACATCTGATAATGGAAAACAATTTAACTTTGCCAAAAAAGCATCAGAGGGATTCAATGAGTGGACCAACTTATTTGAAAATAGTCATCTCTACAAGTTAATGTCACTCTAGAAAATAGGTGAAATCATAGCAAGAAGTTAAGATTTGATGGCGAATTTACTGTATATGTTTCTGTACCTTGTGCTGTAAAGGATATCAGATAGCTTGATTTTAAGATATTTTGTGGCCTAAAAATGTATTGACCTAAACAGAGCTAAGTAATTTCCACTTCTAAGACAAGCTTACTAAAAGAAGAATCAAAAAAACCTCTCTTAACAGGTATCAAAACCTTTTCATTTCCTCTGTAGCAATGCACTGTTGAGATACACAACAACTTAAGTGCTACATTAACTGCTTTAAATTATTACCAACCTAGAGTAACCTTTCAGTTACTCTTCTGTGTAAAAGCTTCTCAAAGGTGTAAAAAAATAAAATCCCTCCTGATGACTTTCCTTTCATGCTGCTGTTTAGAGAAAGAGGCACACTGTTTTTAGTGAAAGATCTCCGGCATATTGATGGAGACAATATTACAGACAGGGTTTTGGAAATTGGTAGGAGAGAACAAGTGTGATAGTAATGGTTCTAGTTAAAATAGGATGAACCCAATGAGAATGGTGAATCTAAGTGGTGTTGTAGTGTGTATATAGAGAGAGATGTATGAGGAGTCTGACATTTTTAACTCCAGAGCTATGCTATGTTCTGATTTGTATAGATGCTGAACAGCTATGCTACAACTAACTACAGATTGCACAGCAAAGCTGTACTTCTGTTTAGCAGCTGTCAGAAGTGATGCCTTAGAATCATAGAATCTTAGAATTTTACCCTGGAGAAGAGGAGGCTGAGGGGAGACCTTATGGCGCTCTACAACAGCCTGAAAAGAAGTTGGATGAGGTGGGTGTTTGTCTCTTCTTCCAAGGAACTAGTGATAGGATGAAAGGAAATGGGCTTAAGTTGTGCCAGGAGAGGTTTAGATTGGATATTAGGAATAATTTATTTCCTGAAAGAGTGGTGAAGCATTGGAACAGGCTGCCCAGGAAGGTGGTGGTGTCACCATCCCTGGAGGTGTTCAACAAACCTGTAGATGTGGTACTTCAATACATGGTTATGGTAGTGCTGGATTGATTGTTGGACTTGGTGATCTTAGTAGTCTTTCCCAAACTTTATGATTCTATGACAAAGGCCAGGAGCCGGCCATGCTGGAGTGGTGGGCTGGGGGTGGTGCTGGTGGCTCAGTGCTAATGTGGTCTGTGCTTTATATCACTTGATTTATATATTGTTTCTTTACTGTTTTTGATATTACTGTTTATTGCTCCTTTTGATTTGTTTTATTAAATTCTCCTTAACTCAACCCGCAGAGTTTTGCATTTTTTCTCCCTTTTCTCCCTCCTGTTTGCAATGTGGGGGAGCTGTGAACGCATGACCACATTGTACCCAGCTCCCAGCTGGGTCTAAACCATGACTGTCTTTTTTGGCACCCACTGTATGGCATGAAGGATAACAGTAAAATCTGAATGAAGCATGCTAAAATGAATTTTTGATACACAGTCTTTTGCAATTAGTTAAAAAGTGCACATCCACAATGTTAGCCTGCTTGTTTGCATGCTGGTGTTGTATTAATCCTTACATCCTTTATGTAATCCCACTAATAGTATTTTTTCATCTCTGGGTCAGGAGTCTTGTGTTGCTTTACTGGATATTGTCTACTTATGGTATGATTGTGTCATTGGCTATGAGGTTAAATGGGTATGGTTTTGTGTCCTTGCCATTTTTCAGTGATCAGGGTGAGACAGGGGAGGAGACTTTCTCACCTTCTGAGAATTTTGGCCACCTTCGGATTGTCCAGGTCAGCATGGTTGAGGTGCTATGTTTCTTGAATGCTTGCCAAGTTTTGTTTAGGGTTATGCAATTCTTTCCCATAAATATCACCCAGAGATCTTACAATGCACCAGCACAGATCAGGAGGAGATCTGCTAGAGAGCAGCTCTGTGGAGAGGGACCTTGGAGTG
>NW_008614401.1:7691-9290 GCF_000691845.1 Merops nubicus | reverse complement strand
GGGATGTCCTGCTCCCCCTCTACTCTGCCCTGGTGAGACCTCACCTGGAGTATTGTGTCCAGTTCTGGGCTCCCCATTTCAAGAGGGACAGAGATCTACTGGACAGAGTCCAGCAAAGGGCTACGAGGATGACTGGGGGACTGGAACACCTGTTGTATGAGGAGAGGCTGAGAGAACGGGGGCTTCTTAGTCTGGAAAAGAGAAGACTTAGAGGGGTATCTAATTAATGTGTATAAACAGATGAGGGCTGGGTGTCAGGAAGGAAAGGACAATCTCTTTTCAATTATGCCCTGCGATAGGACATGGGGTACGGGCACAAGCTGGAGCACAAGAAGTTCCAGATCAACATGAGGAAGAACTTCACTGTAAGGGTTCCAGAGCACTGGAACAGGCTCCCCAGGGAGGTTGTGGAGTCTCCTACCTTGGAGACTTTTAAGACCTGTCTGGATGAGTTCCTGAGTGAGCTGCCCTGGACTAGATGGTCCTGTTCTGGCAGGGGGGTTGGACTCGATGATCTCTGGAGGTCCCTTCTAACCCCTACCATTCTGTGATTCTGTGATTCTGTGATTCTGTGATTCTGTGATTCTGTGATCTGCCCCAAGGCTGGATAGGTACAAGTGGCAGGGTGTTGGGAGAGAATGGGCAATTACGTAGGCCAGTGGTCATCTCCAATGTTTGGTAATCTCATCCCTGAACAAGTGCATAGTCCCAGTAAACTGGTAAAGCTTTCAGAAAAAGTATGTTGTTAGCCTGGCAATTCCTGAAAGACAAATCATGGCAATGTGTTGGGGCCTTGCTCACACATGCTAAGTCCTTTTCAATACTCTTCAGTGTCCTCAAGGGGAAGATGAGGTCTCCAGACCTAAAAACAGACCAGCAAGTGATGCAGCTGAACCAGAGAACTTTGCCAGAGGACAAAGATATTGGGATGTTGCCAGAGGAGTCAGTGACACATGTTGGGGGGGATGCCACCATATAATAAACTACCAGATGTCAAAAAGCAAAATGCCCTGTTCACTGATGGGTCCTGTTGCACTGTGGGGAAACATCAACCATGGAAGGCTGCTGTGTGGAGTCTCACATGAAGAGCTGCTGAAACTACTTAAGGACAAGGGAGTCAAGTCAGTCTGCAGAGATAAAAGCCATCCAAATGGTTTTAGATGTTGCTGAGGAAGGAAAGTGGCCAGTGGCCCTACCTCTTTAGCAACTCCTGGATGGTGGTAAATGCTCTGTGCGGGTGGTTACAGCAGTGGAAGTGCAGCAAATGGCAGCTCAGAAGTAAACCTATCTGGGCTGCAGGACTGTGGCAAGATATCGGTGCTTGGGTAGAGAACCTACTCATGAAAATAAATCATGTTGATGTCCATGTACCCAAGAGCTGGGACACAGAGGAACATGAAAACAACCAGTGTGTGGATCAGGCTGCTGAGATCAGAGTGGCTCAGGTGGATTTGGACTGACAATGTACGGATGAATTATTTATAGCTTGGCAGGCCTATGACACCTCAAGTAATCAAGGGAGAGATGCAACATACGGATGGGCTCAAGACCGAGGGGTGGATTGGGCCATGGACACTATTGCAGAGGCCGTCCACATGC
>NW_008614401.1:0-7678 GCF_000691845.1 Merops nubicus | reverse complement strand
AAAGCCAAGAAGTTAAAGCCCCAGTGTTATGGAGGACGATGGCTCGGATATAAATGTAGAGAGGCCAGGCAGGTTGACTGCATCACACTGCCACAAACCTGCCAAGGAAAATGCCATGTGCTTACAGTGGTGGAAGCAAACACCAGATGGCTGGAAACTATCTGGTGTCCCATGCCTCCGCCCAGAACATCATCCTGGGCCTTGAAAATCAAGTGCTGTGGTGACAAAGCACACCCAAAATAACTAAGTCAGGCAACAGAACTCATTTACAAAACAACCTCATAAACACCTGGGTCATGGAGCACAGCACTGAGTGGTTCTATCACAACCCCTATCATGCACCAGCCTCTGGGAGGATTGAAAGGTACAACAGACTGTTAAAAACTACGCTGAAAGCAGTGGAGGATGGTACCTTCAAACACTGGGACACAAGCTCAGCAAAGGTCACCTGGTTAGTTAACACAAAAGAGTCTGCCAAACGAGCTTGGCCTGCCCAGTCAAAACTCCCACACACAGTAGAAGGGAACAAAGTCACTGTAGTGCATATGAACAATATATTGGGGAAGATGGTCTGGGTCAGCCCTGCTTCTGGCAAAGGAAAAACCATCCACGGGACTGCTTTTTCTCATGGACATGGGTGCACCTGGTGGGTGATGCAGGAGGACGGGGAAGTCTGATGTGTGCTGCAAGGGGACTTAAATTAGGGAGAAAACAGCCAGTGAATTAGGTCATATGTTGTTACTTGTTAGATGATTGCTGGACATGATGTAGATGGTATAGAATAATGGGTAGGTAATGCCCTGGTTTGGCTAGGATAGGGTTAATTTTCACCTGAAAATGGGAGGTACACAGGCAGGATAGACAAAGGAAACACCTGATAGGTTATTCGATACCAAAGAGGTGGGGCCAGATCAGCAGGCAGGGGAGGGGGTGTGGGGATTCAGCATGGTTTCGTTACTGTTATTACTGTTCTTTATCACTCCTTTTGTGTTGTTGTATTAAATTCTCCCTATCTAAACACACAGGGTTTTGTATTTTTCTTCCTTTTCTTATTCCCATTTGGGGAGAGGAGGTGGGGAGGCTGTGACTAAGTGGCCATGTGGTGCTCAGCTCCCACCTGGGTCTAAACCACAAGAAATGCAAGTATCTGTTTTTTTATGGCAATAATTTTGTGAATGAAAAAGCAGACCTCTCTGCATTTGTCTGCCTGAACTAGAATATGCTTTAACTGTTCAGTAATTTGGACCCAGATTAACCAACTGATCTCACCTAAGCCTATTTCTACAGCAAATAGATAAACATTAAGGATATTTAGTGAACAATATTATTATCTGTGTAAGAAAAGAGTTAGCCAATGATCTTGATCTCCATGTCTCTAAAATTAAATGTAGTCTTTCAGTTGCATTTGGGGGAATTAGCTGAGACTTTTAATTTTGTACTGCACAGTTTTTAGGCATAATCTGAAAAAAATGCTCAAAATTCAGTACAAAAGTTTAACTTGTGAGATCTTAAGCAGTTAGTGGCAAATTAGAATGCCTTTACCTTTGTAGGGAAGTCAGTATTTTCTTATGTCTGTTTTTAAAACAGTTTATGAGTTTTTAAAACAGGAGTGGTGCCTCTAAATTGAAAATGAGAAATAGAAGGGAAGATACCTTATTCATTGTATGAGGAAATATTAAACTACCAATTCAGTTAGTTAATTGAATTTGTACTGAATTAAGAACAAATTGGTGGAATTAAAAGCTTGATGAGCAGAAGAAAATGGTACTTAGTTTTGCAATGTACAGGATGATGGGGCTGACTTCAGAACATAGTACCAAGGGCTATTCTGGAAGGCTGAAATAAGAAGGAGGAAGACATATATCAAGGGAAATTTAGAGACTAAGAAATTGAAACTGTCAATGGCTAAGAAATATAGTGAATCATTCTTCAGTGAGCCAGAGGCTAGAAGACCTAATGAGCTAATAATAGTGCACATTTCACACCTGCAGGACAGGGGAGACATCAGAATAACACAGCAAGATAAAGAGGATTGGAAGAGTAACATGACTGGGATCATAGGTGATTAAAACTTATCATCATTAATTGTGGGAAATGATAGAAATATTTCTCCATGATGGGAAAAAAAACCAAAATGTGATAGTATTTCAAAACACCATATGCCCAGATACGAATTATAAAAACAATTATGTCACTTTGTTTTGGTGCCTTTTTTCTTCATTTTTTTCTCCCAAGAAATAGAAAATTTCATGAAGAAATGCTTCCTGAATAGAAATAAGTAATAGTACCATCCTCCAAAGTAATGTATTCACATATGGTGTAGCTTTAAATTGAATAGTAATGCATCAGGGAAGAAAACTGAAGAGAATTCCAGAGTCATCTAAGGACATTTGCTTATATATTTAATGAAAAAAAAATGTTTACATTTATTGTTTGTTGTACTCAAATCAGACTCAGGAGGTGTAAATTGGCTTTTGGCTTTACTGAAGCCTGTGCCAATTGAACACAGCAATGGCTGGTCTGTGTTTCAGTGGTTATCTCTTTCAGGTGTCCTAGGACATTTAATCTTTCTGGGAAACCTTGACTGAGATGGGAACAATAGTGATGGCATTATGTTACTTTCAGTCAGACAGCCTACCAGCCAGCTAAAAGACATGGTCAATTCTTGCCTTTTATAAGGTCACAAAGAGGAAGCCAAGTTCTCAGCTGGGCTGTGGACAAAGAGTGCGTCAGAGTATCCAACATCTGCCTGCTTCTGGGGTATGGATGGAGTAAATAATAGAGAAAGGTTGGGTTTGGTTTGTTTTTTCATTCAATAAAGTGAGAAAAGTAGGGTTTTCAAGGCATACAAAAAGTATGTTTGGTATAAAAGTGCACATTTCAGGTAGTCATTTTTCCAAGTAGAAGCATTTCATGATCTCTGACTAATTGAGTTTCACAGGCAATCAGAAACGTCAGCATAGGTGTCTTGAACAGGTTCCAATATGCCTTTTTTTCACCTCTGTTTTTCCTGCACACCTTCTACTCTATGAGCTCTATTAACCACTATTAGGTTTCTTAAAAGAGCAGTTATGAGGTAAGAAGTAGTTTCACTTCTGAATAATTGAACTGGTTGTTGCATATAGGACCTATAAGGGCAGGAACCCATGGAGCAGAATTTTGTGCTCCCCCTCCACATCCCTCAATTTTCCCTAGATGGAGAGACAAACAAGGGAATCCATGAGTAAGAGAGACTCTGCACCGATTGGAAGTTGATAAAAATCAAGTATATTATTTAACAGGGTTCAGAAAGCAAGAAGGGAGGTAGATGTATACAAAGATGGAAGGAATACAACGTGAACAAGATATACAAAACCAAACCTCGGATGGCAGTAGGATTGCTTAGACACCATGTGGATGCAGCCATGCTGTCCTCAAAGACAAAGAGAGAGAGCAAGAGAGAGAAACATCCACTTCCTGCCTCTTTTAAAGAGTGTGGAATAAGAAGGGGGAGGGAATATCTGCTCCCCCCCTCCCCTGGGACCCTCCTGGGTCCTAGAGATCACCTGTCCAACCACCAAGCCTCAAACCACAACAAAGTAGTATCATAACACACATGAAGGTGTTAAGTATTTCAGTCATAAATCACTGTGTTTTATATTTTGAAAAATATTCAGTAGGAAGTAATTTTAAACCATTTCACATAAGAAACCTTCATTATCAATGTCAATTCCCCACTTTAAAGCTAGAAGAGCACCAGCTTTTGTAATGCTGGTCAACAGTTTCTAAGGTTACGTGGGCAGAAAGGTTGAGAATATTTTATTCCTGTCCTCCTACATGTGTTTGCTTTATAAACTGTCATCAGACAGATTTTAAGTATAAAAACAATCTCATTTATTTGCTGCTTGGCCTGGTGACATTTTGTTACCAAATTTCTCTGACTTGTAATGTTGCTTATCTCACAGGTGTTCTATTACCAAAGATCTCAATGGGCTTTTTTTTTTTTTTTCCCTTTTTAATTTTCAGCAAACTAATCTTTCTGTCAGTGTGAAATAAGGAATACAATTGTTTTTTTTTTTTTTTTTTAATAGCAGTGGAATGCAGGAAGGCTAGGTATTCCCAGCAACGACAACTGTGAAACTGAAAAGTATTCAGCAAGGTTTAGTGACATGCTTGGACATTTCTTTCTGAAGATGTGTTTTGTCAGGTAACTTTGCAGCCACATCATTTGAGGAATGTTTATATTGAGTTGATGAAACTGAGAGTCCTCTGGGTAGTTTAGCCAATTGCCTATTTCACAATGTTTTTAAATGCATGCTGTTGTTCTGTTTGTATCCTGTCATTTATACAATTCCCAGTATGTATTTTCATATTATATATCCTTATTGTTTTTCTGAAAAAAACTCGAATACTTATTTGAGAAAGTTATCTTTTTTTTTTTTGTGTCATTGGTTTTTTTTTTTTTTTTGGTTAAATGTTAGCCAATATTTCCTTTTTTAATTTTTTTTCTCCTCAAGGAAAAGGTTCATAGATTGAACTCTTTTCCCTCCTTCCCTTCTTTCCCATCCCTTCCTTCCTTCTTTCTCCTCACATTTTTGTAAGATAAAAGCACTTACTTTCAATCCAGCGTAAGAAATTTTATTATCTGACAAGTTTTATTGATTCATATAGTCAAAAGTAAGTAAAAGAAATGGTGATGTGGTCCTGTATGACATAGGTTAGCCCTCATTAAAGATCTCAGAAATCTGTGTTTGATTGTTTTCCTTGTTTGAGGTTTTTTTAAACTTATATTTCCACCTGGAAACATTTCCTTAACCACCAGGTAACAGACTTTTGGAAGACAGGAAATACCCTACTGACATTGGTCTACTTTGTGTCAAAAAAAAAGACAACAGTCTGCAGAGCCACTAACTCATAAGAACTCCATTTTACAGGAAAACCAGACTTAGAGCAAGCAGGCTAGGAATTCGCCTCTCCTTATCTTTGCCTTTTATGCAAAATAAAACTGCTTTGGCAAAAAATGCTCCAACAAATGAAAACCTTTTATCTCTGCATATTCTCTTCTCCTGTGAATAATCCTGTAGAGGTTAACAACTAAGATTAGTTAAGATTGAGTTCATATAACCAAGCTGATGGACACTAATAGAAAAGGATACATGTATCTGAGGTACTCACCTTACATGTCCATCTACACTCTATGTAGACAGGCACTTCACTTCCATACTGTTCTTAATATTTTAACTGTCTGCACTTGACTAATGCAGAGAACTCTTACTTTCTGTACCTGTTGAAGACAAAGATATAGACTATGATGTCTGATAGAATGAGATATGCTATATTACTAAACACTGCTGAAGGGAATAATATCTGCTTTTTTTTTCCCACGTGGATCTGGCTTCGATGTATGTTTCTTTTGTTGACAAAAAATACCATCTCTTAGAATACTTTACTATTTATTTCAGTGTGGTTTTGATGTGTGCTCATTTTTGAGATACTTTTCATAGTTTGTTGAAAATTTTTGACAAACTATCCATGTTCATCCTTAGAAGAAAAAGTCATTGATGGGTTAAGAATTAATCCAATTAAAACCAAGCTTTACTACTTGCATTTAACAGGCATAAGTAGGGTAAGCGAGCTTCTGAATTAAAAATGAGGTCGAGTGCAATACTTCAGCACAAAAAGCTCAAGCGTATCAGAAAAAGCAGAAAAATAACGGGGGTGCCTTGCAGAAGTGCTGAATGTAGAGACAGAGAATTTGGTGAGAATTCATGTGCTGGAGTGCAGTACATTTTTATATTACACTGTAATGAATAACGTATATTCCTTTTTGTTGAAAGAATGTGATGATATGATAGATGAGAGTTTGTCAGTGTCATTTAGGTATAGCGCTTGAGAACAAAGAGGTGGAAAAAATGACCTTTTGAAGTTCCTTCAGTTAGCACCATAATTTTACCTTTCTCAAACACAAGGGTTACATCCCTAAGTGCAAGATTTGGCCCCGATTGCCTAGTTGAACTGTGTGTACATAGTTGTCTAATTATGTAGCCAAGTCAGTTGGCTACATTCTCTTTTAAAAATATTTGTACAGTTGCTGCATTTGTACATCTTTAAGCAGTTTTCTTAATGCCATTATTCTTTGGTGAAAATAGCAGGGTTCAACCTTTTAATTTCATGTGCTGTATACTTCCATCTTTTTATAAGAAGTAAGAAAACACAAAAGGACAAGATTTAGCAGCTTTAGAAACCCTCTCTGTAAACAAACCAGCCTCACCTCTTGCTGTGAAGCATCCCTCTTACACTGTGCTTCAACGAGGTGTGAAGCATTGGGTGCAGTGCCAAAATTGTGAATTTGTACCTTAGGGCAGAATAGGACCAAGGGTTCCATATTTACTTGAGGAAACAAGAACTGTTTCATTTCTAAAAGAAACAACAATATAAATTTAAAATGTCATAGCACAATTTCTATTAGTACTCGAAAGCTTTGAGTCTCATTCTGATGCCAGTTTTTATCTGGTGTAGTTTCACAAAACTAATAGAATAATGTTGGTATTTAATTGTCTGTTTGATTGGTAAGGGAATTTAGAGAGCATAGAGAAAAAAAAAAAAAAAATTTCTAGTCCTGTTTATAGTCAGTTTATTCCTTATACAATTGCCATAATTTTTCATGGTAGAAGAACTTTTCTAGCGGTAACATTTTCCTTTTAATAGGCAAATAATGTACTATATTTGATCATGTGAGGAAGTTTGAGGCCATTTGTTTTTACACGCTTAAGCAATACATAACACAATCCCATTTTGGATTTACAGTGGAGGCTGTTTGCTAAGTAACAGCAGTAGTGAAAGCACATGAGACTCCTTCCTTCCATAGTTGGCAAATGATATTTACATCCTGTCATAACCACCAGTAAAAATTCCTAGGTGTAAACAGATTAAAATTGGAGTAAAAACAGCATTTATTTGATTTTAACATGATTAATTTTTACTAACTTTGGAAGGCAACACACTAGACCTAGGCCAAACCTCACACTGTGATAGCTCTACAGTGAGAAGATGCAACTATTAAACATAATATGCTGCACTAATTTTCTATAAGGAAAGTTAGAAACCTGGACATATATTTTATACAAATAAAATGTATAAGGAAAAGGAACAGCTTTACACAAAAGAAATTTACATATTCAATATGAGCATGTGCTTGTCTGTTTTTTCTGTAAAGAAAAACTTACGTCTATTTTATGTTTAAAACTGTTACCACTTGCCAAGTATCTTTCTTGCTACATTTGAGATACTAATGATTTTAATGCAAAAATGAATAACTTAATGGGCTGAACATATTTAATGAAATCACTTTAATTGCACCTTTCACTATGTCTTCCTCAGACATTGGAGACTGTATAACAACAGGAGCTTTTTGTAGAAATTAATGATGTAAATGCTTACTTCTAGACTGTTAAAAGGACATTTTGAAAAAATTCTTTCTACATCTTTTGGAAATAAACAGCAAATCAATGAATCTTGTTGATAGAGGTAGGAAAGGGGTAGCGAAAGCTCCAAGAATAGATAGAAGTCTTCCAAAATATAAGTGATACTACCTACATGGCCTTCACATCCCAGAAAAAGTCCATTGGCTTGCTTGATTTTTCCTCAAAAATATTGTTTTCCCACTTTGTCTTATTCATAGAATCATAGAATCACAGAA
>NW_008614400.1:12998-19143 GCF_000691845.1 Merops nubicus | reverse complement strand
CGGGGCGCCGCCGTTGTGGCCGCGGGAAGGAGCCGAGCGTTCAGCACCCGTGTCGCTCCCTCCATCGCATCAAACCTGCGTGAGATGGGCGGTCTCTGAACACGTCCTGGAAAAGTACTTGGCAGAATAGGAGCTGGGGGTGCTGGGGGGCAGCCGGCTGAACAGGAGCCAGCCTGTGCCCAGGTGGCCAAGAAGGCCACCAGCATCCTGGCCTGGGTCAGGAATGGTGTGACCAGCAGGAGCAGGGAAGTGATCGTGCCCCTGGACTCAGCACTGGGGAGGCCACAGCTTGAGGACTGGGTCAGTTTTGGGTGCCCCAGTACAAAAAAGGCATTAAGGGGCTGGAGTGAGTCCACAGAAAGACAAAAAAGCTGGTGAGGGCTCTGGGGCTGTTTAGTGTAGAGTAGAGGAGGCTCAGGGGAGACTTTCTGGCTCTCTGCAGCTCCCTGACAGGAGGTTGGAGTGAGGTGGAGGTTGGCCTCTTCTCCCAAGGGACAAGTGATAGGACAAGAGCAAACGGGCTCAAGTTGTGCCAGGGAAGGTTTAGATTGGGTATTTTGAAGAACTTGTTGCCTGAAAGAATGGTGAAGCCTTGGCCCAGGCTGCCCAGGGAGCTGGTGGAGTCCCCATCCCTGGAGGTGTTGGAAGAACATGCAGATATGTTGCTCTGTGACATGGTTTAGTGGCCATGGTGGTGTTGGGTTGACAGGTGGACTTGATGATCTTGGAGATCTTTTCCAACCTTAATGATTCTGTGATCTCTCTGCTGTGCCTTGCTGCTTGGCCTTTTTGTGGCTAAGCTGTTGCTTGTGAAGGTGTGTGGGGCCACTTGCCCTTGGCCTGTGCTGGCCTCTGTTGCTCTGTGCAGAGCTTGGCTGTGTTTGCCCACACCTGCCCACAGAAAGGCAGTGCTGCTGTGGTGGGTCCTCATTTCTTCAAACAGAGGTGAACATTAGATGTAAGGACATGAATTGGTTTGGCTTAATACAGTAAAAAACAAAAAGTAAACTGGATGGAACTAAATAACCTGTCACCAGAGTGCCAGTGGCACTTGCTGTGGTTAGTGGGCTGTCCCACCAGCAGTGGGTGGAGAGCAGCAGTGTGAAAATGCCCAAGGGATCACAGACAGTGCTGTTGGAGGAGCAAAGGGAGGGCAAAAGCCACAGGTGTCGAGCAGGCCGGAGGAGAGATGGCAGAGGTGCTTTCTAGGGTTTTTTACTGTTAAAATGTAGTGTTAAAAATCCTGTCGTGCTGCAGAGGAGGCTAAACATGTGCTGTGCTGCCTGAGGGAAGCAGCTGCAGGCTGGGGTGAGGGGCGTGGGGTGGGGTGGGGAGGGGAGGTGCCCGTGTGGGAGGAGGGCTGGGCACACCCTGGTGCCAGTTAATGTGGGTCTCTCCTCTGCTCCAGGTGAAGCAAATTGAGAAACGAGATTCCGTCTTAACATCAAAAAACCAAATTGACAGGCTGACCAGACCTGGATCTTCCTACTTCAACCTGAACCCCTTTGAGGTTAGTTTGGGTATTCTCTCCTCCCTTCTGGCTTAGGTATAACAGCTTCTGGATTGACTGTGCCTTTGTTTCAGCAACAAGACTGAACATAAAAAATATAAAAAAATGCTCTGGCTGTAGATGGCTGTGCAGAAGCTTGACAGGAGACAGGAGGATGATGTGTATGTGCTTGCTCCCTTTCTCACTGTTTATGGCAGAGGCAAACTGTTCTTTTGGTGCATTCCCCTCGTGCAGGAGCACTGGAAGTCCCTGCAGAGGAAAGCCAGGTGCAGGGTGTGGAAGGAGAGGAGCACCCTCCCTGCTCGTGTCTTTGAGGGGCCAGGGGAGAGGGGTCACTCCCTGCACATGGCACAGTGTGCCTCCAGCTGCAGCCAGCTCTAAAGTGTTAAGGAGTGTGAAAGCTTGAGGAGTACTGGAAATAAAACACTCTGGTGTTCATCTGGATCTGACTTTCCCTGTGTGTGTCCCTTTCCATCTTCATCTGCCTTTTTAAAGCCTCAGGTGCTTTTTGCAGTCTCAGCTCAGGGCAGTCAGCAGGTCCACCTTGACAACATCCAGTTGTGGGTAGATCCCAGAACTTCCCTGGGAGAATTGAAGAAAGCTGTTCAGAAGCAGGCTGTAGCTTTCCCATGAGAGTGTTTGATTTGCAGATTCCTGGTGTCAGAGCAGCATGTGTCTGCACTGAGTGGGCTCACTTGTTGCTTAGATCTTCTAGTCAGTAAATTGAGTCACAACAGAGGGGTCAATCCTGGCACATCCCTAAAAATCATTAAACAACTTGGCTTGTTCATGGAAAGCAAAGAGTAAAACTCTCCCACCTGCTTTCAAAATGATAATAGATTCTGAGCAAGTAGTGTGTTTTCTGCCCAGAGTTCTCAGTTGTGCATGCTCTGACAGTGTCCCAAAGCCACCGTATGCTTCTGTATCTGCCAAACTAAGCACTGCTACGGGACTGGGTGAAGGTTTAGACCAGTTGTGGCTATTTAGGGGTGGCAGCTGTCTGCATGAGATCTGAGTGTGGGAAGGAGACTGGTAGAGTCGGAGGATTCTAGCACTGCTCAGAGTACAGTGTCCCAAACATGATGGCTCTTAAAATGTTCCTGTTTTACCAGGTGAGAACCGATGTCCCCACACAGCTCCCTGCTAGGGAGGGGTTTCTGACCTTGTGTCTCTGTGCCAGTGAACCAAGGGTTTAGGGGTTGCTGCCAGGAACCTGAAGTGTCAGGACTATCACCAAACTTGCTCTGCTCTCATGGTCTCTTTTAGGTACTGCAGATGGATCCTGAAGCCACAGATGAAGAGATAAAGAAAAGATTCCGGCAGGTATTTGGCTTTTGCACCTGAAGCCTCTGGAAAGAAGCAAGAATCTCAGTTGTGCAGCCGTGCTTGGGAACAGGAAAAGGGGTGCTAAAGCTGTGTCTGGGTAGAGGAGTGGCTGCTTTGGGAAAAAATGCATAGACCAGTCTTTGTATCAGCAAGAGGAGAGCTGCAGCAGTGTCCGTGGTCCATGCAGGGTGTGCAGTGTGTGGTGGGGCCACTGCTCATGTGTAATCAGCTTTTTGAACTTGAGTTCAAAGAGTAAGTCAAAATTCACCAAAAATGAACGACTGAGAAAAGGTATTTTTTCTCAACTATATGGACTTGGATCCAGAAGTGTATATTCTATGAGATTTTTAAAAGCATTTCAGTGGCCAGTTTTGGGGAGTAGGTTGCCTGGAACAGCAGCAGCCCTGCTCACTGACCCATCTGTGTTGCCCTGTGCCACCCAGGAAACAGCACCCTGGGCTTACTCCACTGGCAGATCTGCAGGAGAAATCTGAGTTTAATCAGTGCAGCAAAGAAACAGTGTTTGGAGGGCTGTAGCCTCCAGCCTGAAATAGTGAGGTCACCAGCAGAACGGTGTCAAGGCAGGAGGGTGCTGGCTGACAGAGGAACACGTTGGGGCTGGGACATGGGCTGCTGCTGCCGTGGACGTGGGAGGGTAACCTTGTAGTGTGTTGCTGAATTCTCAGTTCTTTGAATCAAAAGTCTGGGGCTGTCATCTTGAGGCTGGTGGAATACCACAGGGAAATGTTTTGAAGTCAGTGTGATGAAATGAAAGAAGTGCATGGAATTGTGTGTTGAAGAAATCACACCCAGAACATGGAACAGACAACAGAAGGGAAAACACACTGGCTGTAGTAAGTCAGAGTACATCTGCAGTGTGCTGCTGTTCAGGACTGGAGGCAAAGCTGCTTCCTGTGAACTAGGAAGGGCCATCTGTGGGAAGTAGTTGTTTTGCATTCTTTGGCACTGATGCCATTTCAGTTGCTGCACTGTGACTATTTTGAGTGTGATGATGGGAAGCATGCAGATAAACTAGAGAGTCTGCACAGCAACAGCAAAAAATAAGACATCTGAAAGAAAAGTGCCTTGTGGGGAAAGTTTGAAAGAACTTTCTCTTTGTCTGGGAGAGGAAGGGGGAGGACGTGTGCTTGCCAGCCCATTTAAGGTTGACCTGAAGATGGTAGTGGTTAATGTACCATCCCTGCTGGAGAGAGAGTACAGGAAAGGGTTTTCTTAACTTTCAGTAAAGGAGCCTAAGGAAGAACCCACTCTTTAAAATAGTTTGATATTTGAACAGCCTGAGAGATACTGGAGAACTTCCTGGGAGACACTATTGAGTAAACGGTGACCTTGGTTGAGGATGATCTTTCTAGGTTTGTTTCTTCCTAAGACTAAAGATACAAAACTTGGGTGACCAAGGGGTTCCTCTCAGCCCTGGGCACTGCAGCTGAGGGAGATGGACATTGCTCTGTGCATCCTAAGCTGCAGCTTTTCTCCCACAGCCTGTTTATTACAGGGGTTGTATTTGGTTTGTAAGATTGAACTGATTTGTGCTTCTATGTCTTGTCAGCTGGTTTGGCCATATTCAAAGGAAAGTGATCCCCTCATTCCTTCTGTCTGAGAGTATTTCCCTCGTCTCACAAAAGCCTCTGAAATATTCTTCATCTGTTACAATGGTTTTGAGAGCAGTGTCCTTTCTCCTGCAGTTGTCAATATTGGTGCATCCAGACAAGAACCAGGATGACGCAGACAGAGCCCAGAAGGCGTTTGAAGGTAAAGCTCTCCCCCCTTCCCGGGCTGCTGGCTGGGGGCTGTGGCACTGCTCCTTCTCTGTAGCTGCTCTAAGTGTCTGGTATGGGTGGGGGCTCCACTGACAGAGTTGCTGCAGAGGCACTTCAGGTGGAGAGGCAGATGTGTGGGGTGGCATTTCAGCAGAACTTCTCACTAGGTGGCAGTAACTCCACTGTCAGGTCACAACGGGGACAAAGGTCCCTGGGGCTTCCTGGTTGGTCAAGAAAAAACGTTTAGTCTGTGTGTTAGGTTTTAATGAAAGCCTGCATAACAGAACTAGTGTGAGAGGTTTAGGGTATTATGTATTATGGTGAAGGTGTTACACACCTTAAACTTAACCTCATCTCCTAGAGCTTGGTAGGACTGGTACATTCACCCTGCTAACTCCAAATATGTGCCTGACAGTTTCTGCCATTACCCCAAATCTCATTTGACTAATTGTGATATCACTTACCTAGATGTATTAAAACCAAAACAAAACCCAATTAAACACACCCCTCAAATTCTAGGAAGCAGAATTCGTATGGTCAACAAGTAGCAATGTTGTGATGCCTTGTGAACAGGAGTGCTGCTGCTGCTCATGTGGATGCTTTTCTTAGCTGTAGATAAAGCGTACAAGTTGCTGCTGGATCAGGAGCAGAAGAAGAGGGCCTTGGATGTGATACAGGCAGGAAAAGAATATGTGGAACACACTGTAAGTATCCCATAGGAACGTCCCGGGGGGAGGTGAGTGGTAGTCACTCGCTGACTGTTTTTTTGGTACACCCTCTGCATGTTTAGGTCATTAGGAGGTGAACTGGGCAGACCTCATCAGGAAGGTGAGCAGGTGGGCTCTGCTCCTCCCAGCACGGCCAGACGTGCTCCAGCCAGGGCTGCTGTGGAGCCCAGGGCTGCTGTGGAGCCCAGGGAGAGAGCCTTCCCTGAAATTCAGTACTTGACATAATTAGGTCAGACCACAGGATCTGACCTATTTTTTTTCCCCAAGTCTGTGAATGAATGATGCAGTTCAGATGTCTATAGGTGGAAGAAAATAGGTGGTGACAGCAGCAGACTGGGAAGTTATGGGGAAAATGACCCCAAGAAAAAGAGTAAGAAAAGGAGCTTGGATTGCATTGGCCAAGAAGTCAGTTGAGTGATGTGGCTGGAGTAAAACACAACAAGCTGGAGAAAGGCAACAATATGGGAGAACTCAGATCCCCTAAATCAAGGAACACTGGATGTTCTACTTCTTGTTAGTCTTTTGAATGTTACAAAGCAAAATAAATTTCCTACTGATTTGGATGGTGTGTATAGCTATATTAAAAAAAATATGGATGTATAAATATGTGAATATATCTTAAAAACAAAGAAGAGCAAAGGGTTTGTGTTGAATGAGTAGTATCTAACAGTATTTTTAATTGCTACCATTCATGTGAGAGTGATTTTGTATGTGTTTATCTGGACCTGGGACCGGGAGGCTTTGGTCTAAAATAAGACATTGATCCAAATCAAGAACTTACTGTCATCCACAGTTCTTCC
>NW_008614400.1:8299-12967 GCF_000691845.1 Merops nubicus | reverse complement strand
CAGGAATGCAGAACTACTTGGATACAATTATGTAAGCCCTATAAATTTTCTTAGGCTCCTATTTTTGTTCTTGATCTTCAGGTGAAAGAAAAAAAGAAGCAGCTGAAGAAGGATGGAAAACCTCCAACTGTAGAAGAGGATGATCCTGAAGTTGTAAGTCATATACTGTTCAAAGAGACCAGGAAGTACAAAATGTGTTTTGAGGAATGAGGAGTCAAAACCAATACAGAAGTATTTATTAGACTTGTTAGATCCTTGTTAAGTCCTTGGACTTAGAGAACAAATTCTGATAAGCCACTGTAGAGAACCATGTGTTGGGGAATATCTGTATATTTAGAAAATAGTGTAACTGTAGTGTAAAGAGTAAATGCATCATAAGATTACATAGATCAAAATACCCAGTTCTTCTCTGGGAGCAAGCCTTTGTTGCTTGCACATCATGCAGTCTCTTTTGAATTGAATTTCTTGTTCTGTTCTGAATGCTGGAACCATTTCTTTCTGCCAGCAGAGGCTTATAGAGTATAGAACCCACTGCAGCATGTCTAGAACGTGCTTTTGGTGACATTTTGTAGTAAGAGCTGCTTTGGTTGTTTCTTCCAGTAAAGCACTGGAGGGTGGATGTGATGTTCTGTAGCAAATCACTTTTATTTAAAAAAAACCCTTAGTTTTATTAAAACACAACTTAGTTCTTCCTAGCTGGTGTCTGGTCTGGAGCAGCCAGGAGATCCCAGAGGCTGTGACAGAACGATGATCCAGCAGTGACACCTTCAGTCTCAGCCATCACCTTTTTCTTTTCTACAAAGTGATTTTTTCCCTCTTGATACCACCACAGTAACCAGCCCCCTAACCATCTTATTTTCCACTCATTTTCAGAAGCCTCTTGCTGTTCTTTAACAGTGAAGTTTGGTTTAAGCATACTGCTGTTTCCTGTTGGGAGGCCAATGCTGGACTTGTCCGACACATGATCCAATGGGAAATGACTCTATGAACAGTGGCTGCTTTGCCATTTTTTGTCAAATAGAACATTTCAAGACTTCACAGAAGAATAAGAGTGCTTGAAATGAACAGTTCTGTTCACGTTCTATTGTGAATGCAAATTAAAATGAGACAAATATGAGGTTAATAAGTATTTGTTTCCTGGTGTCAGAGCAGAATTCAATCAGCAGGGGTTACACCTTCCCGTACGCCGCTCCTGCTGGCAGGGCAGGAGACAGGGTTATGTGGGCTTATGTGCTTCAGGTTCTTAGATAAACCAGACTTCTGTTTTGGGTTTGTGTTTTACAGTTCAAACAAGCTGTATACAAACAGACAATGAAGCTCTTTGCTGAACTGGAAATTAAGAGGAAAGAAAGAGAAGCGAAAGAGATGCACGAAAGGTAGGAGCAGCATTCTGCTTGTGCAGTTCAGGCTCTTCCTTCCCTCTCAGGCTTCCTCAAAGATAAGAAATCAGGGTCTCAGAAAAGTCCAAGATGGAATGGAGCTCTGGAGATCATCTAGTCCAGCCTTCTGGCAGGGCCTTGGATTAGATAACAAGGGTTCTGTCAAGCTGACTTCTCATGGTGTTGATTCTACCACTTCTCTGGTCAACCTGTGGCTTGTAGAACTCTATGCTTGAGAAATGTGAACAGGAAACTTGCCTTCCTGTATTTAAAAATGGAAATATTTGGTCTGCTGCTGTATTCTTCTGTGTGTACATGGAGGCCAGCTAAAACAGTGAAATGGTGACACGTTTCTGCATGTTTTTAGCATGCAAAGAATTTAATAGTAATTAAGTGCCAGAAATATCCTGTGGCATGTGTGATCCTGAAACATTTTAGGTGTCCTGGGCACATGTTGCCTGAGTGCTCACTGTGGGTGAACTTCAGAGAGCAAGGTTTCTGCACTGGCCAGTGAAAGCAGTCCAGGGGCTGGTTGCCTGCACTACTTTTGATTACAGATGAAAATTAGAGCCCAAACCATTTTCCTTCTTGCTTTGCATGCTCAGGTGTGTTTTAACTTCTCAGAATGTGTACTCTCAACAGCGTTAGGCTTATCACTAAAGTAATGCAGGAGTCCAGCTCGTTGTCATGCCCAGGAGAGGCTGGCTGGCTCCTCAGGTGCCTGTGTGCTGGCAGTGGTCCCGTTCCACTCTGCTGCTCTTCCAGATCTGCAGTGAAGTTCTATTTGGTGTGCTATCTTAGGTGTGCGCACTTATCTCTTCTGATAAGCACTTTAATCTGCCAAGAAAGAGCTCTCTGAGGTGTTTTGGGAGTGTCATTGTGGGTTTTTTCAAGTGGGCTGTAGGTTCACAGCTTGTTTGTGGCTTTCCTTCCAGGAAGCGGCAGAGGGAGGAGGAAATTGAGGCACAGGAGAAGGCGAAACGAGAGCGAGAGTGGCAGAAGAACTTTGAGGTAACCAGCACCTTCACTTACAGGTTGGACCTCAGCAATTCTTGACCATGCTGCAGGCCCCTGGAGGGAAGAGAGACTTTTGTCTGCAGGTGCTATAATTTGTCCCCTGGTAGGAGATCCTGCAGAAGCCTGGGCATGGGCCCTGTGTGGAGGAGATCCTGCTGATGGGCTTTTCCTGCTCACTTTCCAGAAACAGGGCTGCTGAATTGTGCTGTGTTTTCCAGCTCTGCCAGCAGCTCGTTCTTGTCCTTAGGCAGAAATTTGAATTGCTGCTTAGCCCAGGTCAGCAGTGACCAGTGAAACTCAACGTGGCAGCTGTTCAGCTGTGGACTGCTGCTGGTGCTCTCAGTCTGGTTGCTGACACTTAGAGAATCTGTGTCTCCTCTGAATATCAGAGGCCTGACTGACAGTCACTTCCCTCTGACCTACATACAGGGTATAACCCCTGTGCTCAGGGTTTAGATGTATTACAAGTAGCTTTGGGGTTGTTGTGCTGCTATTCTAGGGGTCACACCTACAGCCTGCCAAAATACTTGATCTAGCCTGCAGCTCTTCCCCTACTGCACACCAGAGGTGAAGTCTTGTGACATGCAGGGAGTGGTGGGCAGGAAAGAAGTCAGTGATGGTGTGTAGGACCTCATGGAAGAAGGAGCTAGATTGTTCATGCAGTGCAAAGCTGGATCCCAGTTTTATGTTCCAGAGGCCTTTAAAAAAGAGTGTCTGGAAGAGAAGTGTTTGAGCTGGACTGGCATCCTGTGCAAAGTGGACAACTAGGGTGTTTCTGGAGGCTCAGCTAGGAAGAGTTTGTGTTCATGTGCTATGCAACATGGATATAGGAAGCTGGATCTTCTGGAAGCCACATAATGCTGCTGTGTTGGGTGCACCATGGGCTTTGTCATGGAATGCCAGAGAGAGACACGAGTCTGTCACTGGCCAAGCTGCTGCAGCTGCTCTGTGCTCTCACACCAGAGTGGCCACAGAAGTGGTGTGTCATTGCTGTAGGGATGCAGGAAAGTGTAGCAGCAGAGGCAGTGTGAGCAAGTATTGTAAGCAAAGAATGATGGAGCAAACAGGGGAGCTGCAGAACTGCTGCTGCTGGAGCTCTGAGTGCCTGTGTGTCCTCACCCATGTCTGGACAGCTGAACCTCTGCACTTGCAGGTGCCTTCTCCAGCCTTGCTAGTGCCCCAGTTTGCATTGGCCATTTAATCCATGTGAACACCAGTATCCAAGCTGAGTGTTATCCAGAATGGATCACTGGAATACACAAGTATAAGAAGTTTATTTCTGCTGGTGACCATTGATTGAGGTCATTGAGGGTGATGGGAGACAAAGTCACACATGAATTCCTGGCTGCTTGTCTGTGTTCTAACTCAGTGTCTGCCTTTAAAATACATCAGGAAGGAATGTGTGTGTGGCTGCTTCAGACAATATTTCAGCCATAAGGAAGCAACCTTTATGTTGATATTCTGCAATTGTGGTTGTATCTCGTGTGTGGCTGCTTCAGACAATATTTCAACCATAAGGAAGCAACCTTTAAGTTGATATTCTGCAATTGTGGTTGTGTCTCAGTTTAAAGAAAACAAAACAAAACAAAACAAAACCAAACAAACCCAACACAAAAATCCCAACCTTTAAAGGGGCTTGTGTGGTACCTCTGCATTGCTCTCCTGGGCTCTCCTGCTTCTGCTGATTCTGCTCCTTGTGTTCATGCTGCATCCTTGTTCTGATCCTGTCACTTTACCCTAAAGACCTGTAGGTTTTGTCCCTTAGGTATGTTCTGCAGCAGTTCTGAATCCTCATAGGAGTATCTGTGCCATCCAGTGGTTACATGGTGTTTCTAAAAGCTATTCATAGGCCACTTTCAGAGCTAAGTTATAACTTGATGTATTTTAGAAGGAGCTGATTGGAACATTGTTTCTCCCATCCCACCCTCAAAATTTACTTTTTTAAGTGATTTTGAAGAATAGCTTCTACCAACAAACTGAAAGACATAATGTTAGACCAGAAGTTGCCAGACTTACCCCTAGGAAGAGTGTGATCACAGAATGGCTGAGGTTGGAAGGCATCTCTTGGGTCCATCTGGCCTGAGCCCCCTGCTCAAGCAGGGCCACCTAGAGCCAGTTGCCCAGGACTATGTCCAGGTGGCTTTTGAATATCCTCAGTGATGGACACTTCACAGTGTCTCTGGGCAGCCTGTTCCAGTGCTCAGTCACCTTCAGTAAGATGTTTCCAGATGTTCAGATGGGGCCTCCTGTGTTTCAGCTTGTGCCCATGGCC
>NW_008614400.1:0-8206 GCF_000691845.1 Merops nubicus | reverse complement strand
TCCCGTGCCCAGCCTGCTGGCAGTGCTCTGCCTGACACAGCCCAGGGCATGCTGCTGTCTCACACTCACCCTGCTGCCCACCAGGACCCCGGGTTCTTTTCTACCAAGCTGCTTTCCAGCTGGGTGGCCCCCAGCATGGGCTGGCTCCGGGGTTCCTCCCCAGGGGCAGGGCTCTTCTCTTTGCTGAGCTGCAGGAGGTCCCTGTCAGCTCCTTTCTCCAGCCTGCCCAGGTCCCTCTGGATGGCAGCACAACCCTCTGGCCTGTCAGCTTTCCTTCCAGTCTCATGTCACTGGCAAATGTGCTGAGGGTGTTCTCTGCCCCTCATCCAGGTCACTGCTGGTGCCTGGCCTTCCTCTGTGCTGCCACAGGAAAGGTGGGCATGGAGCTGGGCAGCTCAGCAGCCAGAGCTGTGCAGAGCAGCAGTGCTGCAGGCATAGCCACGGCCGGGTGGGCCTTCAGTGTGTGGATCCCATGCTGTGAAGCAGATCATCCCTGGGCTTGTTCTGTCCTGCTGTGGGGAACCTTCAGCCCTTTGGGGTCATGGGCTGGCTTTCTGGGGAGTTTGGGCTTTTTTAGGAAGGCCAGGGAGAGTAGGAAAGGGCACACCAGGCAGCTGTTCTCACTGTGTCTTTGTGCTGAAGCTCGGGGCGAGCAGACAGCAGTGTGTCTCCCTTCCCTGTGCCTGCAAGCTGCAGCACAAGGAGAGCTGCATCAAGGCTGTGAGACAGCTTGCTGCCTTTGGACATCAGAGGGCCCATCAGACTCCAGTCAGGGCTGCACATCCCAAGCTGGTCGCTTCTGAAGCAAGAAAGAAGCATAATGCTTGTCCTGGCGTTTGAAGCTCACGCGTGGTTCCCCTGTGCTGCGTGGGTCCCTCTGGCTCCTCGCAGGGGCTCTGTGTCCTGGCTGCAGGCAGCTGCCTGCTGGAGAAAGGGGGAGTTGGCACTCTGCTCTTGCAGCTGGTGTGCACTGCCTGCTCTGTCTCCTGCACTCCTTGACTCCCCATTCTGTCTCTGTTCTCCCCAGGAAAGTCGCGACGGCCGCGTAGACAGCTGGAGAAACTTCCAGGCCAATACCAAGGGGAAGAAGGAGAAGAAGAACAGGACCTTCCTGAGACCTCCCAAAGTAAAAATGGAGCAGCGTGAATGATTCTGGCAGCCCTGCACAAGTGCAGCTCCTCAGTCCCCTCCCTGCTTTTAAGGACTCATTGGCACCTAGAGTAAGAATTGCTTTTTAGTAGACTGTTTGTTTCCAGTACAATTAATTATTGGTCAAAGTATTTTTTGTACTCTGTCTGTCTGAGCTAGGGCCGTGGTAGGAGCCTGGCCAGGAGCCCACCACACGTAGAGCCCCTGGCGTGGGGGGTCCCCGCTGTCCCCGCTGTCCCGTCTGTCTGCTGCCCTGTAACTCAGTGTTTTGTACTCCACGGAGACTGTGCTGTTCTGCCACTTCCATTTCCAGCCTGAGAGCTGAACAAAACGCTGGGAATGCATCCCTGCCTTTCCAGGAGCCACCTTGCTCAGCAGGCCCAGCTGCCCCTGGGAAGGTGCTGCCAGCACTGCAGTGCAGCCCAGCTGCAGCTCCAGCCCTGCAGCTCCCCCCTGGGCTGGGTGGGGCTTGGAAGGACCCTTCCCCCAGATTGGATTTCCCAACTAAAACCCTAGCTCTCAGGCTTAGACTTCTGTTAATCTCAGACCAGTTGGTCCCTTCCTGTAAAGTAAAAATAACTTCTCCTGATTAATAGTTAAGTTGCAATGGTCTGTATGTAAAATAAATTTTTACCCACGTTACCAGGTTTTTTCCTTGGGGTTATTCACAGGTACAGTTGCAGGGGTGTGAGCTGAGTGTGGGCCAGTGAAGATGCTGCTGCTCTTCAGCATGAACTTCCACTGCCAAGGGCCTGCTGTCGCCCCAAAGTCAGCTCTGACTGAGTTTTGCAGTGCCAGTCCTGCAGAGTGCCCCCAGGAGGGCAGGGTGGGCCCTTCCCTGGCTGTGCCCTCCCTGGGTGCAGCTGTGCCAGAGCCCGTGCTGACAGCTGAGCTGCTGCCCAGGGGCTGGGGGGACTGGGGCAGCTGCAGGGAGGGGGGACCCCTCCAGGCCATGGGGGCAGCTCAGACTCGTGGCTGCTGGTTTTTAAACCCCTGCTTTGTGTGTAAGTTTTGAAGAGATCTCAATTATTTAAAGGTTTCCAAAATGGAGTGTACTGCAGATTCTCTGGTGCCTGGCAGAATCCTCTGGAGACCTTTCCACAGACCCATCTGTCCTGATGGGCTCCCCATGCTTGTGTCCTGTGGGTAGCTGCCTCTGTGGAGATAATGCTTTTTTTCCTCCTCTCTGCTGTTAGCCAGCTCCTTTCACTTGGACTTGCTCTCTTACATGCCCTCATCTTCAGATAAGTGCAATCCTTTGTGCTGCTCTTTGTGCCATGGGCATGGGTGAGGTCTCTTCAGAAAGATGGGTTCTGCTGCCCCTGAAGAGACACCCCCATTTTCTGGTGTCTTGACTCTTTAAAGTTTTGATTAATTGCTTTGTATTTCTGCCTGCTAGGGAGAGGTGAGACACTCAGGTTGTCTGCAGAAGCAGCAGCTCCCAGGGGAGGTGGTGCCCTCTGCCCTGGCCCAGGACCTAGCTGGCCCTGCTGGAAGCTGCCTGCTGCTCTGCATCTGCCCTTCTTTCTCCTTGTCCTTTCACACACTGCTCTGTGTGACCACATGTAAAGTCAGACATCCTTCCCTGGCAATACTAAGCTATTTTGGTGTTTTGTACATTAAATAGCTCTTAGAACAGTAGAACACAGTTCTACTTTCTGTGCAGACACAGGAGTACAGTTCCTTTACCTTACTTGTCCTGCTAGGTAGAACCTGCTGGATAGGCAGCTGGAGCTGAACCTCAAGGGCCAAAACAGTGTCTAAAAAATAATGTTGGTGATGTCTGGGTGGCTACAAGAGCAAAGCAGTCACTAGCAGCAGCCTGAGGTGTGCTGGCAGGTCTGGGAGGCACTGGCGTGGGCAGCACTGCTCCGTCCAGGGGCTGAGATTCCTCTCTGTGGGCCGAGCCTGGCCCTCCAGGTGAATGGTTCTGGGCAGCAGCTCAGGTGATGGGAGTGTTTCTCTGGTCCCTTAGGCCAGAGGACATGGCATCCCTCTAACCCATCTGCCTCTTGTTCCCCTGTCAAGGCATTGCCAGCTTAGAGCTCTGTCCCCCTTGTCCCTTGGCAGAGTCCTTCCCCTGATGCTGCAGTGCTGCTGGGCAGTGTCCCTGCTGAGGGGTGCCACTGACCTCCCAGCTCTGCTCTTCACGGGTTTTTGGGTAGTTCAGGATGAGTCCTGGGAGAGCTGGAAATGTTTGTAAGACCCATGTCATGCCTCTGACTGCTGCTCAGAGCAGTGTGTGTCTGTGAGCATGTCACCAGTGGGGTGGCTCCTGCTGGGCCTGGGGGAGCACAGCCCTTGGCCAGAGTCACCCAGCACCAGTCCTGTGGTACCAGCTCTGCACTTCAGTCATTTTTTTTCCACTGGGTTTGACTTGGTTGGGGCAGCAAAACATGGAGCTTCTACCAGTGCTGCCTCATTCTCAGTTTGGCTGTTTCTGTTTCCTTTCTCCTGCCCTGTCTCTGGGTGGCTTCTCCATCTGAGCAGGCAGCGTTCCTCCCGTCCTGCTCCAGCAGCTCCCGTGGAGCTTCCCCCCTGCCAGCAGCCTGATGAGCCTCTGCTGGGTGCTCTGCTCTGCTGGAGGGAACTGGGAGGCTGACTGTGATGCCTGTGAAGCCAGCTGGGTGGAAGCACAGCGTGGACCCCCACGGATGCAGGCTGGGGTGTTGCTGGGCCTCTGCCACGCAGTGGGAGGGGCTGAATGGAACATTTAATTTCAAGAGGTAGAGGTGTTGTAGAGGGAGAGATCTCTAGGCCTTCCTCCTTCTTGGAGCTCTTTTGGGTCAGTAGTCCTCATAGACTAAAATATTTGTCCTCGATATGCAGGACAAGAAAGTAAATCAGTGTAAAATGAGAATTCCTTCTTCTTTCAGAAGGAGAAAAGGCACCAGGTAGCTACAGAAGCACCTACCAGTGGGGTCTTGGCTTCAGTTTTCTGAGGAGATAACTTGTCCTCTGTGCCCAGTTCTTACAGAATGTTCACAGGGGTCTACCAGAGGCCAGCTCTGTTCCTTGCTGCTTTCTGGGAGCCCAGAGATTGCTTCTGGAGCTCTTGGTTCCCTTCTGAGGCAGTGAGGTTCTCTTCCTGTCCTCATCTTCTGTGCAGCAACAGTGGGATGGGAAAGGACCTTCTCAAATGAACTTGGTTCCTTGCCTCTGAAGAGAAAAAATGGAAACTGCAACAGAAACCTGCCCATCTGTGGCTTGAAGGGGACAGGGCACAGGGACCTTCATGTCTGGTGCTACTCTGAGGTCTGGGGGTGAAAATGGAGGATCCCCTGAGCATCTAGGCAGGCTCAGATCTAGATTGCACCAGATCTTCACCAGACAGCTAGATTTCACAGTGTAGAAAAGTTACTGAATAAAGGCTACACCAAGTTATGGCAGCTATGGGAAGTCTGAGTGGTCAGCCAGAGGTTAAATGTATCCTGGATGAGACACAAAGGAGTGTGCTACTGAACATCTGCCTTTGGCAAGGAGTGACCTGGGGCTAGCTGCCCAGCCCTGGGCAGTAACACTCCCTGTGGGATGAGTGTTTCAGGGGCATTGCTCCTGCTGAGGGATCAGCCACAGCCCGTGTAGCACTGGGACCCGGGTGGGAGAGGCCAAGGCCTCGTGCTCTCCTCTTCCTCCAGAGGAGGGTTTCTCATGCTAGCCTTTCTCTGCCCTCCTAAAACAACTGCAAGTGGAGAGAAGCCGTGAGAGGGTGGCTTTAGTGTAGGGAGTTTCCCTCAGGAAGAGCTGGGTGGCTGCAGTGAGTTATCTACAGCCCAGGGGCTGTCCTGACTTCCTTCCCCTCTCACAAGCTGCAGCACAGCAAGACGTGCCCTGCTCGGGGGGCTGAGCCCTGCAGCTGAGCAGGGAAGGGGCACAGTCCCTCGTCCTGTGCCCAGCACTGTGTGCCCAGGTCCTGCAGCACCAGGGCAGCCCTGCCTGGGGGTGACCCCTGCTTCTGTCCTCCAGAGCTGCTGGCAGTGTGCCTGCTGCTGGGGCTCCCCAGCCTTGGACTCTGGGGTAGCCTTTTGCTTCCTCAAAGGTGAAGCTCTCACAGCCCTGGCTCTGAGTTGTGCACAAGATGGGCAGATATTTGGGAGTGCTTCTCCCCTCAGTTGGGGTCATAGAGTCATGTCATAGAATGGTTTGGATGGGAAGGAACTGAAATGTCATCTAGTTCTGCCCTCTCTGCCACGGGCAGGGACACTCTCACTAGACCAGCTTGCTCAGAGTCCCATCCAGCCTGGCCTTGAACACTTCCAGGGCTGGGGCACGTACAGCCTTGTGCCAGTGTCTCACCACCCTCACAGGGAAGAACTTCTTCCTTACATCTAATCTACATCTACCCTCTTTCAGTTTAAAGCCATCACCCCTTGTCCTGTCACTACAGGGCTTTGTAAAAAGTCCCTCCCCAGCTTTCTTGGAGGCCACCTTTAGGTACTAGAAGGCTGCACTAAGGTCTCCCTGGAGCCTTCTCTTCTCCAGGCTGAACAACCCCAGCTCTGTCAGCCTGTCCTCACAGGAGAGGTGTTGGAGCCATCAGATCACCTTCATGGACCTGCTCCAATAGGTCCCTACTTCTGTTGGGGGCTGCAGAGCTGCACAGAGGGCTCCAGGTGGGGTCTCACAAGAGCCAGGCTGAGGGGCAGAGTCCCCTCCCTCAACCTGCTGCCCACGCTGCTCTTGCTGCAGCCCGGGATGCCATGGGCTTTCCAGGCTGCAGGTGCACACTGCTGGGCCCTGTGGAGCTTCTCCTCAACCAACACCCTCAACTCCTTCTCTGCCCTCAGTCCACTCGTGGCCCAGCCTGTATTGGTGCTTGGGATTGCCCCTACCCAGGTGCAGGGCCTTGCACTTGGTCTTGTTGAACTTCCTGAGGTTGGCTTGTGCCCACTTCTCAAGCCTGCCAAGGTCCTTCCAGATCCATCCAGTGTGTCAGCTGCACCACACAGCCCCGTGATGCCAGCAGAGCTGCTGGGGGTGCCCCTGATCCCACAGTCCCGTCCTCCTCACTGATCCTGGCACCATGCACACTTTGGGTAGATCCAGGCTGTAGCTGAGCTGCCTGACTTGCTATTCCCTTGGCAGACGTCCCACTAGAAATTCTCCCTGTCACACCAGCCTCAGGGCTTCAGGCTCCCAGGGCAAGAACAGACATGTACTGTGGGGCAGTTTGGTCTTTGTAGCAGGAGAACTTTGCCTCAGGCTGTTCAGTGCCTTTAAAACGGATTCTCCTGCTTTGCTGGTGTCCCTGGCACCTGCTTAATTCCTACTCCCCTTCCGGGATATTCGGCTCTCCTGTAGCAACAGGGAGGTCCAGATGCAGCATTCACACTAACACGAAGGTGCAAAGTCCCCTGCTGCACAGCCACTGCCAGATCCTCACTGAAGCAAACAAGGAAATAACCTGAAAATGCTTGATGGCATTTATGTGTCACCCACCTTCTTGTGTCTGCTCAGACTCCTTCCTCGCCAGCAGGCCCTGTCTGGGCACTTCCCCAACAGATTTTCTGGGTGGAACAGGGTTTCAGGAGGGCATTTTGATGACTTGGAGAGCACCTGTAAGGGAACGTAACCCTGGCACACGTGCCAGTGCGACTGTTGTGGTTCAACTGGCAGAGCTGCAATGTTTTGGGGAAGGAACTCTGGATGGCTTTAACTCGCCCTTGTGGTTGAAGTGGGGCTGTCACTAAGGCCAGGTGAGGTCAGCAGTGGCTCTGCCAAGCCAGCTGGTCAAGAGGAGACCCTGGCTCCTCTGGGTTCCTGTCCCACAGCTGCTCAGCCCTCTTGGTGACAGTGTGTCACCAGTGTCCACCCCGTGTGTCCTGCACTCCAGGCTGTGCCTGTCGCCCCGTCTCACACCGCCTGCCACTGCTGACAAGAGTTTGCTCCTGTCCTGTCTGCAGCCTCCCTTCCAACGGGTAGTGATGGGATCATCCCTCAGTCTCGGGGCTGCCCCAGCCCAGCTCCCTCCATCGACGTGTGCCAGGGCTCAGCTCTGCCCGTGCCTCAGTCCTCCACGTCCCTTCCGAGCTGCTTCGCTGTTCAGGGCAGCAGCACCAGTGCCAGGTGGAGGGGGTACTGACCCTCCTCCCCTGGGCACACTGCTCCTGGCACAGCCTGGCTTCCCTTGTTCCCCAGCACGCTGGCACCCCCCCCTTGTGAAGGGCCGTGGTCACACGGGTGCAGCTTTGCTCTCTGCCTGGGAAATGGGCGTTTGCTGCGGCCCCGCGGGTGGCAGGCGGGCATCGGGCAGGCTGAGGTGCCAGGTGGAGGGGGTACTGACCCTCCTCCCCTGGGCACACTGCTCCTGGCACAGCCTGGCTTCCCTTGTTCCCCAGCACGCTGGCACCCCCCCCTTGTGAAGGGCCGTGGTCACACGGGTGCAGCTTTGCTCTCTGCCTGGGAAATGGGCTTTTGCTGCGGCCCCGCGGGTGGCAGGCGGGCATCGGGCAGGCTGAGGGGGCACTACAGGACGTGCCAACAGCCAGTGCCTTCTGCTACCACAGAGCGTCTGCTCTGGGGCTCTCAGCGTGCTCTGGGGCACCGACAAGGGGTTGTCTGGTCCTGCAGGGCTGCCCCAGAAACCTCACACCTTCCTCGCAGAATCCAGTGCCAGGTCTGAACGGCAAGGGAAGCCCAACGCCCTGTCCTTGCCAAGCACAGTGCGAAGCACAGCCGGTGGATAAAGGGAGCAGAGCCACATGTGATTTCTTGTTGCACCACGAGTGACTCAGGAGGCTGTTGTGCCCGTCACTTAATTGATGATGTGGCCGGTGCCACAGTGGAGCTCTGGGGAAATCCCACGTGAAACCTGGGCAGGGCAGTGCCAGAGCCGCTGCCCGGGCACGGCAGCAGCAAGGAGTGGGTGCCCAAGTGTCTGCCCACACTTCCTGTCAGGCTGAAGGAGCACAGGAGCCCAGCAGGGGTTAGAATGGCTGCAGAGAGGGTGAGGAAACTTGCTGCCAGAGCCTGGAATATTTTTCTGGCTGATATTTGCCCATGCAGGAGCTCAGAGAGCAAACCTGTCTCATCCTGGCGGTGTCCCCGCTGCAGCAAG
>NW_008614399.1:0-5041 GCF_000691845.1 Merops nubicus | reverse complement strand
CCATCACCCTGAGCTGGCGTGCCCACCCTGGGGCTGGCAGCAGCAGCTCCTGGGCAGGAATGGGCCCATCATTCACCTGTATCACCTGCTCTGCAAAACACTTACTACAAAACTTCACCTTGTCCCTTCCCCAGGGGCCTGCCCCACTGCTGGGGGCACCTGCCTTCTGGGGTGAGGCTGTGAAACTCGCACACGCGCGTGTGACTCACCCTTGGGCTTCCCAGAATGGTGCTGCTTGCTGGCATTCAGCATGGCCTGCTTCTTCTGCACCTCTGTGATTGAAAAGCCTTGAAGGTAGAAGAGAGTTTGTCAGCAGCAGGTCATCGTTAAGGGGACTGTGGGGGTAGGAAAATGTCTGAGTGAGGATTACTCCCAGAGCTGGAAGGGGCACACGCTGCTCCCTCAGCCTGTGCTGCACAGCTCTCCCTACCTCCCATGCAAGGTTTACTGCCCACTCTTCCCTCCATGACTTGCTGGGTGAAGAAGCCAGTGCAGACCAGCCATGCTTCAAATCTCATTAGATCACAAAAGTCTGAATTAAGCAGGATTTGGAGAAGACAATGAAAACCCTCTCACAGGGAGGACCCTTGACTGATCATGTTTTGTATGGGCAGTGCCACATTTGGCACTTGCACTGTACTGCAAACTAACATAGTGACTGTTTTGTCAGCCCTGCCTGAACTCCTAAAGACACATCAGCCTCCCTGAGGACACACTCAGTGTCTGCTCAGGGTGGTTTGCAGGTTTGGTTTTGGTTTTTATTCAGTGGCACAGACTCAGAACGTGCAGCTCAGCAGCCCAGGGCTGGACTGGAGCAGGGACTGGCTTCCCCGCCCTTTCACTCAGCACTGGATGGTGGTTTTAAAAACAAGAAAAGCAAAAAAACCCCACAAACCACCACCCAACCCAACCCATGCACCCCGTGTCCCACAGCAGTGCCCTTTCCACACCTGTCTCCTGGTCGAGCTGGACCTGTCTCCGTTCGTTCTCGAAGGCCTTCAGCCAGCGCTGCTTCTGCTCGGGCTTCCTGGCGCAGAAGACGTGCACCTCCCCCGCGCCCCGGGCCCGCAGCCTGAACGCGTTCTTCACGCTGACGTTGAAGTCCTTGTCCTTCCCATCCTCCACATCCAGGATTTCCATCTCGTCCATGTTGATCCGGCTCTTGTAGTACAAGATGTCCCTGCGCAGGAGGTCCTGCAGGAGAGAGCACAGGCACCGGCTGCCTCTGTGTCTGCTCCCTTCCTGAGCGCTCGCTTTCCCTGGTGGGGTGGAGTAATTAACCCTGGCAGTCACTGCACGCCAGCGAGAGCAAACTGATCCTGACTGTGGGGCCATGAACTGCCGTGCCAAGCGCTGGTTGACACCACGGGGCTGCTTCTGGTGGCAGGGCCTGGGTGGGCTGGCATCTGCTGTGGGACACCAGCTGCCCTGGAGAGCTCCTAATGAGAAGCAGGCTTGTGTAGTTACACATCAGCCCAAATCCTCATGAAGCCTGTGTCAGAAAATAGTATTTGAATCCTAGAGTCCCAGTCAGAAAGCAAAGAGAAATCCCTCATTAGGTTTTGGTTTTTTTGTGTTGACAATGACAAGTGACTCCGAGCTCAGCACTAAACCAGCAAGGGGCTGAGAGAACCAGGCGTGTGTAGTTACACATCAGCCCAAATCCTCATGAAGCCTGTGTCAGAAAATAGTATTTGAATCCTAGAGTCCCAGTCAGAAAGCAAAGGAAAAAATCCCTCATTAGGTTTTGTTTTTTTGTGTTGACAATGAAAAGTGGCTCTGAGTGCAGCACTAAACCAGCGAGGGGCTGATGCCCAGGCTCCCTGGAGCTGCCCGTGTGCCGTGGATTATGCAGAAACATTTGGCACGTTCAGGTCTGCAGTTCCACTGGGTGATGCCTTTCACTTGCTCTGTGACAGATGTCTGTTGTTGCTTAGCTTATGAAAAGCAGGCTGGGCTGTGTGTACAGCCTAACAGATGCTGTTACTACAGCCTAACCGACTGCCAGGGCCCACAGCCTTCATGCCAGCTGTGGGTACCTGCTGCACAGGACAGTAACCACACATGGAGGTGCAGCTGAAGGAAATACATTAAGAGACAGTGGCTGACAGGCCCTGTACTTGGGCTGTATGAAATGACCCCCACTAACCCCAGCAGCCGTGCAGCGCTGCCTTCTCTTGCTCTAGGAATGAGGCCAGAGCTGGTTCCTGTAGTTTAGTGCTGTGGTCAGGTGCACAGGACACACCACAACGTCAGAGGGAAGTCTCCAACAAACACCCATAAATAAGCTGTGCTAGAAGCAGGGATGCTGCCAGCGAGGACTAAGGAGACCAAGGGGCAGGGTTCACCCAGCTCCTCTGGCACGGCACCGGGGCGCGGCTGTGCCTGGGCAGGGCTGGTACCTTCTTGCAGCAGACAAGCTGGTGATCGAAGAGGAAGAACATCCTCTGCTGGCTCTTGGCTTGAGGGTGGGAGATTTTGGTTAATTCCCCGGAGTAGATGAGCTCTGAGCTTCTGACTAGGACATCTTCACCCTGAGAACAGCACAGAGAACAGGGTGGTCTCAGCCACCTGAGAACAGAAGAAAAATCCTCCCAGGAGAACCTCAGCTTGGCTGAGGGGCATGTGTGGCCCGAGTCCCTGCTGAGGGAGCTCTTGTGGGAATGAGCAGGAGCTTCTCTGCTGAAGGACAGTCCTTGTCACATCAGGGGGACACTGGGCCCTTGGCACCAGGGAACAACAGAAGAGCAGCAATGTGGTAAATAAAAAAAAAAAAACAATAAAAAATCTCCTTTTCCAGGGTCAGCTCAGGGCAGCTGGTTCATCCCTGGCCTTACAGAGACACATAAGGAGTGAGCTGAGAATTTAGCCTGGCATCCCTGGGGAGGGAAACAATCTGCTTTTAGTGAGTCTAGGATTTAAAAAATTAGTAGTTTTATTTCTTTTATTTAGCAATTTTTTTTTTCATGAGTCTACAGGGAACCTTTGTCACTGTATCAGAGCTTGCCTTTCTGCAACAGTAACGTGGCTTATTCAGCGTTGAGGGGCAACTCTGCTCATCCTGAGAGCTTGAAACCAAGATAGAACAATAGGAAACAGGAGAACTGTAGGATTTCACTGACCTACATGCTAATTTATTCTGCAAGGAAAAGGGAGAAGCAGAACTCCCAGGGACCATGCAGAGCTGGGTCATGTGTTAGACCTTTTCACTTGTACTACAAGATCACATCTGTTAAAATTTTTAAAAAATGTAGACTAAAGAGGGGCAGCAGAACTGAGCTATGGCTCCAGAGCGACCCTCAGGAGCTCAGGAGGTGCTGTGGGCAGAAGCTGGGGGTGGGGGAGGAGAGGCCAGCACAGACCATGCAGCTGGTGGGGAAGGTCTCCTACCTCCCAGTCTTCTATTGAACTCTGCCACTGGGCAATCTTGTCGATGTTCTCCAGGCGCCGCTTCCTCTCGTTGATGAGCCGGGCAACGTTCTTCATGGCGTTTAAGGCAGCTTCAACATCTTTGAAATCCCTGGGGGGGCAGAGGTGTGAGGCACAGCGACACGTGGGGGGTACCTGTGCTCCACGGGAGGGCAGGCCAGCCTGCCTAGGGCTGCAGCAGCAAACCTGAGCTCACGGGCAGCTCTGGCCCAGCTGCTCCACACTGGCTCCTCTCTGTGGGCAGCTGCTGGCTCTGAGGCACAGACAGAGTCTCCTAACAAACCCAGGCCAGATTTAGGGAAGGGAAGGGGGTAAGCAGATGGGAGTTGCTGGAAGAATCTCCAGGGCTTTACAAGTTTTGTTTGGGTTTTTTTTCCACAACATACTACAATAGATTCATAGTCCCCATACAAGGACTGATGCTGTCATGCAGAGGTGAGGCAGTTCAGCAGTTCTTAGCTTAGTTCTTGGCTTAGTTCTGGCTAGGAGCTGCTGGTTTAGCTGGGAGGGTGGGACAGAAGCTGATCTACCCTCCCCCACGCACCATCTGCTGCCACCAGCTACTTCTGCTGAGTTTAGAGTAGCCAGGACAGTGGTTGTGCACGACTTGTGTCTAATGCAATTCTCAAAACATCTGTGTGCTGCATGAAGGAGCCTTCTGCTGAGAGGTCAGCTGCAGGACAGTGTGCTTACAGAGTTAATAAGACATGCTTAACACTGTTCTGAGCAACACCAGTGCTGTAATTAGGAAGGCACAATTAAGTCAAGCCACAGTGAACCACACTTAAACTCTGTGCTGGTGTCACAGATAGGTGGGCCAAACAAAATGGAAAAGTACCACTATAATGTGGACCTCAGAATCATAGAATCATTAAGGTTGGGCAAGACCTCCAAGATCAAGTCCAACCACCAACCCAACACTGACCATTAAACCATGGAATCCCCACGGTTGGAAAGAACCACTAGGATCATCAAGTCCAACAGTCAACCCAACATTTCCCAACCACTAGACCATAGCCTCAAGTGCTGCATCTGCTCGTGCTTTGAACACCTCCAGGGACGGAGACCTTGCAACTACAAATCTGTGACAGACAGGAAAGCTCAGTGCTACTGTAATGAAAAATTATGTATTTGACAGAAAAAATACTCTTCTTCCCCTGGTGTTGCACGTGACACAGAGGCCTCCTGGCACGGGCTGCCCTCGGGAGGGTGTGCCCAGCACACAGCCCTGCAGCCCGTGAGGCGGTGCCAGCCCTGCCCACCTGTGCTGGGGGTTGGTGTACTTGAGCAGCTCTGCCAGCTGCAGGGGGTACTTGCAGATCTTCTGCACGGGCGTGAGCAGGAAGCCGTCCAGCGAGATGTCGATCATGCGCTGCAGCAGGCGGCAGGCCTCGAAGAAGTACACGTACTTGCTGAGCTTGGCCAGGCGCGACAGCTCCGAGCAGGCGTTGGGGTGGTTGTTGCAGTACTCGGAGTAGATCTGGAACTCGGTTTGCTGCAGGGGAAGGGGGGGTCAGGGGGCAGCCGGGCTGGAACCGCCAGCGGGGCCTGGCGGGGAGCGGCGCTCAGAGCCTGAGCCGCTGAAAAGCCCCTTCATAGAATCATAGAATCA
>NW_008614398.1:42021-68307 GCF_000691845.1 Merops nubicus | reverse complement strand
GATTTCTTACATTCTATTCCCCCAAAATCCCCTTTACAATCCCGGCCACAATCCCAGCCACCACCCCCCCTCAAACCAGTACAAGTAGCTTTGAGGCATCAAAATTTTTAAAAATGTGTTTTTAAAGCGTCATTTCTCTATTTTCTGTTTATATGAGTTTTCCTCAATTTGGAAGCTTTTTTTATTTTCTTGAGGTCTGAACACTTAAGGACAAGGTTGAGGCACTTCCACCTCAGAGCTGTGACTTCTAAAGCGGCACAGTTCCATCTTTGCTGCTTCTTCAATGTAAATGCAGATGGTTGTTCTCATAAGCCTAATTGAAGCAGATGTGCCAGCTCACACAAAAGCTGCTGTGGAATGATGTTTGCCGTAACTTGAGATGGCTGACCTGTCTGTTGATAGATGACTACAGGGAATAATGCCTTACATTTCTCATATGTTTTAAAAATAGTAAAGCTATAGCAAGGTCACCTGATTCAGTTTGTCTTTGCACATGCTGTGAATACTTTGGGAGCATTTCTGGTGAAAGTAGGTTCCAGTAGTCACAGTCTCGAATATTGCAGTCAGTATACCGTGTCCTTCTGTATGTCTATAAATACACTAAATGCATCTGGAAATTTTTGTAATAGGATATTTCCAATTATGCTGGGAATAATTTTGAATTCTTAGGGTCTTGAAAGCCTTTGTTTGGGTTTATTAGTAACTGTAAGAACCAAGAGGTGCTGTGTAATGTCAAATATCAACTGAAATTAAAAATGTTCATGACAGTGACTTTTAACACCCGTCTTTAAATTTCACTGCTGTTATAAGCAGTACCAAATACTAAATTTCAGTTAATAAGGAATATTATGACAGCTTTTGGAAAATTCTAAAGAGTTTTGCTGCAGCTTTCTCTAAGGAGAGTTGGGTGTTTATACAGAGATTCTTCTATGGATAAAATGCACTTAGGCATTAGGATAATTGATACCTTTGGGGTTTTTCTTCACTGGTACTGCCTCAGATAGTCAATTATATCAGAGTAATAAGGATTTTACTATTTATTGGAAACTTTTTACATAAACCTATCTACATAGTGAACCATTATGACAGTTTTTCTGGAAAAAAATCAGTTTGCTAATGATTTTTAGGGTAAAACAAATGCTGTGTGTTCAGGAGCTGTTAGGATTTGGGGGAGCTGTTTTATGTCATACTCGCCTAATACATTTCTGGGGCAATGTAGCAGATGGACTATAATTATCCCTTAACAGGCAGTAACTGCAACATTAAGATATTTTCAAAAAGGCTCCTTTTTAGAAGGAATTAGTGTGTTTCTGTATTGTAATTCTCTTCCTTCCATCCTCCATACCACCAAACACATCAGTACCAGTGTAGAAATCAGTGAAATTCTTCAGTACGATATCCTCTGTTTGGAGGTAAAAAATTAGGAACATTACAATTACTAAGGAGCTACTCAGTTGTAAGTATTTAATAATTTGAAATAACATAGTTGTATAGGTAGTTTCAATGAGAGCTGTCTGATAGAAACCCTTTTCTTAGGTTAGCTTGGGTGTTGCGAATTGTGAACTCCAGCTTTTGTAAAGTTTTCTAGTGTCAATTTGCTGCTCTAGGAAGAAGATGGGTGCTGGGCACCAAAAGGGACACACAGGGTGGTCAAAATTCACATACAGAATTTTATCAGATTTATGAAAACCGAAAAGGCCTTGACTAAGGTGGATTCAGTTGACAAAAACTTCAATGCTGAGTTTTCTGAAGCATTCGTTACACAAACATGATGGCTTCATATCACTCCGTTCTGAAATATGAAGAGGTTTGTCACTGTTTTAGAAGAAGTAGAATACAGATGATTTATGTGTTGCCTAGGTATATTTGCAAAGATATTCCACAGCCAATGTCTTAAAATAGCTATCACCGATACCATGGCAACACAGGAAAACACTTCCAAGCAAAAAATTTAAAAACCCCTTGATTTCCTTTCCAAGGCATCTTTAGATACTGCTGCACAGGGCACATTTCCATGAATTTGTAGCAGAGCTAATTAGTCACTAAACCCCAGATGTTTTTTATCAAAATTCATCCTGAAAAAAAATACCCAACTTGAAAAAATATTAACTAGGTAAGTTTTACAGACATTAAATGACAGCGTTACCTATTGAAGTTATTAAAGTATTTTTCATTAATAAATGTGCAAAATATATTGAAACCTGAAACTATCTCACATTTATAATACTATGTGTGTGTGCGCAGTAAGCAATTATAACTGAGAAGGCCAAGGTTTCTATAACACACAGTAACTAAAGCATAACCTGAGCCTGGGTTTTGAAAATTATTTGAATGACAACTGATTCTCTGAAATGGAAGAGCTTTTTTCTTCCCCTCTGCTCCCCACTCACGTTTAGTGATGGGATTTCCAGGAAAAATACAAATTCCGGGAACTTTGAAGTCTTTGGCCAAGGAGGATTTAGTCTTTCCTGTGAAGGAAAAAGGTAGTTTAAGTAGCTCCTCTTCTTTGTTTGGAATCCTAGAAGTACACTGAGATACTCCAATGTCATGGAAAATGTGTGCTGTGAATGACAAGAAACCAGTTGGGCTATTTGTGTTTCAGTACTGCCTTGACTGAGTTGGGCAGTGTATATGAAGAGGCAAAGTAGGCTGTGTGTAAAGGAATTGAATAAGGGTAATAAAGATTTCTTTCCACTGAAAAATCTCAGAGGAAGGAAAAATAACATTTAATTCCCTTTAATTACAATCTCAGAAGATTCTAATAAGAATTTTATATCTTTTATTTGGAATTACGTATTCATCTTAAATAAACTTTACTGAATAATCATTCTGTCTTTGTCCAAATATTGGAAAGTGCACACAAGACTTTGGTAGCACTTTGTAATGTGAGTCCTCTGGGATTTCAGAATCACTAAAGATAAATAATTGTCCCTTGATTGTGATCTGAGCCTAACACTTTTGAATATCGATTTGTTGTAATTTCATTAATATTAATGTGGGAATGGAGAAGTTGAGTGGCATAATTTCCATGTTATTTTTAGACTGAAACACACTATGAAACAGGTCAGCAATTAGTTTAGGTGAGCATAATTCCACTGAGATAATCTATACTTCAAAATAAACACCAAACTTTCATCATATTCATGTTATATTAGCATCATCTTTAGCTGAGTTTTTCAAGGTACATGAATACTTGAAATAGCTGAGAATTTTGCAAACTTCTCTCTGACTCCGCTACTACAGGTAACGAACAGTTGTAATTCTTTGCTTTGCTATCAAAGTACAATTTCATATGTTACTGAATTAGCTTGCTTTCACACTATTTGCTACATTGGTATGGTTGAGAACATAGTTTTAATGTCTATATTAATTATATCATATTCTCAGGCCTATTTTGGACAGGTGTTGCATCAGCATATGAAAATATATACATATATATACATGTGTATATATATACACATATACATATATCTGAAAATATATAACTAATTCATTTTTATATTAAATAATATTTTGATAACAAAGTAGGATGAAGATGCAAAACAAGCATACAGCCTGATGTCAGTATCCATAACAGACATGGAAATGGTGCTTTCCATTAGCATCAAAGGTTCCTGTATTCCCGTATCTTGTCTTCCATAGAAGCCAAGAGCAGGCACATAGAGAAGAGTATAAAATCACAGGGATTACATAGCAATACTTCCCCCAAATACTCTCTTTTCTTCCAGCATGTTTTGCCTCATGAACTTCTTTGAACAGAGTGGTGTATTTGCATTAAATAACTCTTGATGGATTTTTGTTCCTCAAATCCTTCAGGTTGCTTTTAAACATATGTAAACTTTTAGCATCTATAGCATGCTACAATAAGGAATCAACAGCATATTGTATAAAGAAACATTTCATTTAAATTATTTTAGGGCTGCTAGTTTCATGGGTTTTATTTACACCCCTTATTGTTGGGTGTAAAAGCCAGTACACATCTGTCCCTATTTATTTTCTTCATCCCATTAATGAGTTTGCAGATTTTTTACTGTCTTTTTATGTATTTTACAGCTTTAATTTTCCATATTACTCGCTCTTGTTATTGAAATGTTCCTTACTTATGGAAGACCTGTTTCTCTTCTCTGCACTTTTTTGGATGGTATTACTTGTTATTTCAAGGTGAGAAAAACAAACCCAAACACAGAGTTCAAGATTTAAGCAGCATGGTTTTATGTACTAGCATAATAGTGTTTCCTGTTTGGTTTTGGTTTTTTCCCTTAATAATTCTTAATTGTGTTTTTTTTTTTTTTTTCTTAGTGCTGGGCTGATTTTTTCATTGAACTGTCAGCTCTCGGTTCAAAGCCACTCACTGTATATTTTATATGCTATTTCATCTCTAATTTTCATTAGAAACAGCTCTAATTTTTATATACTCTTAGGATCATCAGCAAACTTTTTCCTAGTTTTCATTAACTTTTTCAGATCATTTGTGAATTTGATCAATAACCTGTTTCAGCACAAGTCTCCTTAGGCATTTGCTGGTGATCTCTGTCCTCTGTGAAAAATGCTATTTTATTTCCATCCTTTGTTTCTGACAAGTACCTACCCATAGGAATACTTCTTGTCTTGTTCTGTGTTTTGATAGTTTCTGTAATGGTCTTACTGAATGCCATTTAGAAACCCACCGTATCTTTCTTGTCTAAGTGTTAATTGAAGCCTTCAAAAAAAATACTATTAAATATGTGAGATATAACTTCCCTTTAAGGAAGTCACATTAACTCTTCTCAAATACAGCATATTTACTCATTTATCCAATGACTGCTTTATAATACTTTCTCCTCATATAAAAGTGAGGCTTCCTGTTCAGAAACTCCCTGGACCTTCCCTTGAGCTCTTCATAAGCTCTAATATTACATTACTTGCTTTTGAGATCTCTAGAAATAAAGAATTTTCATCAAGAAGTAGCACAGTGCAGTTTGGCAATTTCAGCCTCTTATTTTTTAGATGAATGCCACATGAACTTGGCAATTTTTTGCCGTTTACGACTTCTGTTTTTCTGTAACACCTTCTAGGGATCCTTCAGTTTTACATATTTCATCTGGCATGTTCCTTCCGCGATGCAGAACTGTGGCTTAAGAACTACATTTAGCTTTTCTTCCATGCTTTGTTTCCTTGAGTAATCCTTTATAGCTTTATCACATTGGCAGTCCTGTAACTACTATCTATTTATAAGAAATTCTGTAGACACTCAGGTATCTACAAAAGGTCAAAGAGATCTGAGATTAGAGTTAACGAAAAATTGAGGTTATACAGATTATCAAAGAACATACACAATTATATTTTCCTTCTACAACCATTGAAAGAATGGTTTGCCATTTTGTTTGCCTGTGCCAGTTACACTATTGACCTAAGAAAATTATCTGTTAATAATCTTTTTTCTTCTGTCACCTTGCAGAACACAGTTAAATAGCTTGTGCTCTCTCAAGGGATTCAGAGTAGTACCCTAACAATTTTGTGCTATGAAATGGGTCAGAATATTTAGAATATAATAAAAATTATATAGCTAAAAAGAAAAAAAAAATTTCTTTTTTTAATTACTATTATTGAGATCAAGTGCAAAAAAGACTAACTATACTGAGAGCAGAAGAATTACTAAATCCCTGAACCCTTGATAAAGATTTATCTGCTGTTTGGATGGTAGTATTTATAACATAGGCATAATGTCACCATATATTTTCTGCTGGTCTGAATAGGATAATTCCTGCTGTGACTTCTGTACAAATACAGTCAGTGCATTGTGACAGCCTTTGTTTGTCAAGAGCAAAGACCTTATGGCATGTGAACTAATGCCTGGTTCTCCAGAAATTATATCATGAAAATGGTGAACTACACATGTTCAATATACCACTTACTTCTGTAACATTTGCAGGAATGTAATAATAGTCTTTGGAAAAGAGTATCAAATAATTGTCTAGTCACCTTCTTTGAAAAAGGAAAAAATGGATTGTTTCAACATAAAATCTCTTACGTTATGCATTTTGTACCAAACTAGGAAAATAAATACATTGTTGTGTTTGACAAGAGAGGAAAAACGGAAAAGATCTTTCAAACTGAAATAAGACAGAAAAAGTTTTATTTTGAAAGCAAAGGCCATTTTCTAATACAGAACTTCAGAATACTTTTTCCCATCTTGAAATATACTTTCTGCAAAATCATTTAAATATCTTCCACAGTTTTAGTGACAGTGACTGATTTTTAAAAGGCTTAGGACATTTCCCTTTTACACATCTTTGTAGCATAATATCAACATAAATATACAATTGTACATGTTCTAATCTTTCAGTGTACAGCATGGAAGACTACAAAATTTGTAGTATTTGAATGACTTCAGCAGGGTGCCTTTTACACATACTATTCTGCACTGAGTATTGCAATTTCAAAGCCTTTGTGAGAAAAATCTGTGTACAGCGTGACCTTTGAGTGTTAATTCCAACGTGGATGTCGCAGGGTTTGTTGTGCAGAAGACTTCTGGTGTATTATAATAACACTCCTATAGTTCTTAAATAGGCATATCTTATATTTTTTACAGAAGACCTGTTTCCACTAAGATAATACATAAATTTGTCAGCTAGTGATGACTGGGATGAGGAGAATTAGAAGCAGGGGGTATAAAATATGGTTCTCTTAACATTACTGGTTACATTGAAAGATATATAAGGATAGCTACATATTGTGTCTATGCATATATTATACCTCTTTCTCCTACCTTGCAAATGGGATTTGTCTGATTTAGGATATAAATTCTTTTACTTCTTAAAATTTGTGTCACGCCTTGCTAACTGAGTGCTATGAGAGATGTTTGGTAGTATGAAAAGGTGGTAATTGGCTTCAGTGGGAGTTTTCTCTAAGTGAAAGAGGTAGACAAGTCTAGTGTATAAAACAGCTTTTGCCAGTGTTGAAATTCATCTACCTTTTGTCTGGAATTTATTAAAAGCAATTGCAGGGTACCCCATTGTTCAGTCTAAGAAAATAAATTTTTATACATAAGAAAATCAAGAAAAATACTTGATCATGATGTGAAGAGTTTATATAAAAATACTCTTCCTTTAGCTTGTACACTTTTAAGGCAGTTTCTGGATTTTGTATCCTATAATTACATCTTATTTTTGCATTAGAGTTATACATTCACCATGTTTACCAGTAAAGATGGGATTTTTTTCCAGGTAATTTAAATTAAAAATTAGAGGGCATTTACCTTTCCAATTGATACAGGTGTAATTAGCACTTCTCAGAAAGATAATGTTTTTAATGTTACAGTTACAATTTTGAGTACCAGAATATAAGGGTATTTTACAAGTGAATATTTTTGTTTGTGCCTTTGGTAAATGACTACTGGTTCTTGAATCATCATAGAAGTGGAAATGGCATAGAATTTAATACACTATATATATGTGTATATATATGTCCAAGTCAAAGGCCATATTTATTTCTTGTTCACTGGGTGTTTGAGCGTGAGTTTCATGTTCATGTTGTTGATTTTTAATATGACTAGTGCTAAGTCCCTAGAATTAGGTAACAGGTCTAAAAAGCAATATTTTAATACAGTGTTAGCAAAGAATTTATTTTAATTTCCTGTCACAGCTACTAAATTTAACTTTTATGGCAGTTCCTGGATTTTTTGGTAGTACTAGAAAGAACTCTGCTTTCTGCTGGGAGACCAGGCTCTTTCTTCACAGAGCCACTTCTGAGCCTGAGCTTCATCCTCACTCTGCTTCTCTGTTTTGTCTAGATTGTAAGTCATTCAAGGCCTTCCAAGTAGTCTAGAAGAATGGCGGTCCCTCCCTACCTTACTGTGACACCTACTGAAATGCCAGTACTGACATAAAACTGTCAGTCACCATTTATTCATCTTTCACTTGGTGTTCCTCTTCAAAGTTTCATTTTAGTTTGCCTTAATATGTTTCTATTATTAGTCATGTGTTACTGCATTCAGAACAACAGATAATAATCCCTTTCTCTACAAAGAACATTTTAATAATAGTATTTGTAGAGAATCTGATTTTAAAAAAAGAACAAAAATAGTGTGGCCAGCAAGACTAGGGAAATTATTGTCCCCCTTTACTCAGCACCGATGAGGCTGCATCATAAGTGCTGTGTTCAGTTTTGGGCCCCTCACTACAAGGACATCGAGGTGCTGGAGGACATACAAGGAAAGGCAACAAAGCTGGTGGAGGGTCTAAAGAACAAGTCCTGTGAGGAGTAGATGAAGGAGCTGGGGTTGTTTAGCCTGGAGAAGAACAGTGTGAGTGCAGACCTTATTGCTCTGTACACCTACCTGAAAGGAGGTTGTAGTGAGGTGGGGGCTGGTCTTTTTTTCCAAGTAACAAGTGATGGGACAAGGGGAAACAGCCTCAAGTTGCACCAGGGAAAGTTTAGATTGGATATTAAGAAAAAATTTCTTCACCAAAAGTGTTATCCAGCCCTGGAATGGGCTGCCCAGGGGAGTGGTTGAGTCACCGTCTCGTGACTGTATGATGAAACAGATAAAAAAAATTCAAAGAAGAAAGGAAACTAATATGCATTTGTAATGCCATTTACAGTTATCAAATGTTCCCTGCTTTCTCCTCTTTTTCCTTTAGTTTTACCCTTCTAGCAATGCTGGCTGTATACCTTGGGAAAAGGAAGGCTATTGTTAGACAGGAAGATATCCTCCCAAGGCTTTTTAGGTCACAGCTTTTTATATGGGTAAAGATGCAATACCACACCTTCTTAAGGATACCTTAATTTTCTAACTACTTCAAATACAGGATAGAAGATAATTAGGAACAAGGGGAAAGGGAAGAGTTTAGTCCTATCTATTATAGCAGGTTTTTTTATTTGATCACCACTATGTCAGGAACTACTCAAGTAAGGACATTAATCCTATGGTTGTTATCTTTTAGGTATTGCTTTTTGAATTAAACACCTGAAGAGCATATCTTAGTGCCAGCTTTGCAGGTTCAACCATATTTTAGGTACTGTGTCACGTTGCCCTTATCTACTTGTCTTTGGTGAAAATCCCAAAGCATTGTTGGCCCAGAGGTTTATGATTAATACAGAGATTTTTCAGTGTGCTTCACAGTCCTTGCACAATTACCTCATGCTGACAGCTGTGCCTGATCTTCTTTCAGTTGTGCTTCTTCTGTACAATTGGCACTCCTTTTATTTTTGCCTGGAGTATTCTCTAGCTGCCCAGGAATGGTTCAAAATGGAACCTTCACATAGTCTTGAATTTCTTTTATTTTCATCTTTGTTTTTCTTTCATGATCACAGAAGGGGATCAGAGATCCTCAAGTGCACTGGATGTGAAGAACAAAAATGCAGCTGAAGTTAATTAATAAGTGTCTGAACTCCAGGTTTCTCATGTTTTGAAACTGAGAAAAAAAAAAAAATCACTAAAGCCTTTGATAAACAGCTCCATGAATCAGTGGGAATTACCATCATAATACCTAAATCATACACCGAAGCAGAGAGACAAATTGGGAAATTATACTTTATAACTGTAGTGGAATTTGGAAGCTGGGAGTGCAGATTGTGAGGATGGAGAAAATGAGAGGCTAAGACATCAGGAAGGAATCTGATTAAATAGGTGTTAATATCAAAATCATAGCAAATCATAAGGAGATGTGGTTGTTGTAATGCAATAAAAAAGTTATGAAAATATAAAAAGGAAAATTAAGTTCTCTTAGGAGTATTTCTACATTAACTGAGTACATTCCTACATGCAATATTTTACATGGGTTAATACTGATCACACATCATAAATAAATACATATATATGTAGGTGGTTTTATCCAATGCAATTTTTAAGTGGTAAGAAACAGATACATTTAAGCATTTAGAACTGACAAGATTATACTGCAATGATAACTCACTTAATGGTATTACTAGGAACTACTGATAATACTTAGACCATTTTGAAATACATTTCAAATTCTTTATATTTACATTTTACTACTATCACTTCAAATCAATACATTTCTGTAGCAGCAAAAAATGGTAGGTGAATTTCAATACAGAAACTGATTTCAGTCTTAATGTTTATTTTTAAAGAAAGTTTAAGACATCTGTCACTAAAAACTACCACAGGAATGGTTTCATACAGCAGTACCTGTGGGAGTAGTATCAGCATAACTGAACTGAATTCGATTAAGCCCTCTTTCTCCTGAAGTTATGTTCTCACGCTGAAAATTTCAAGAGTTTCACATTTCAGTAATAAATTTCCTGAGTAAGGATGAGGTTTAAGGATGAAATAAGCAATGCTTGTTTTTCTAAAGAGAATATGATTTCTTAATCAAAATGCAATGAGTGGGAAGTTCAGCCTGTGCACTAAAAGAATATTTGTGCCTTGTCTTTGCCACGTGCTGTTTACAGTCTGATGAACTTCATTACTAAAAAATAAATCTCTCCTGTTGTCATTATGTATATACTAGAAAATCTTAAAATCTTAAAAATAGAATAAAATTCATTTCAAGAAAATGAGAATCCTCTGCTTTACAGTATTTTCATAACTTGTACTTGTTTTTTAAAAAGCAGATGAAGAATTTCAAAAAAGACACTGTAATAATCTATGCTGTACCACAAAAGTCAAACAAAACTCTGATTATTTATTTTTTTCATAAATTATCCATTAGCCATTGAGATAGGTATTGTATCCTCACAAAATTTGGATTGTTTCTGCCAGGGTGAGTTTAAGAAATAGTGTTCAATACCTTATCTCTTCCAGAAGGGAAGGCAGAAAATATAACAAGTTAGCTGTTATATGGGGAACTGCAGTTCAGGACAATTGGCAATTGCAAGGAAGTAAAAAGATGAGAAGTGTAAATGCAAATTCATTTTCATTAAATGTTAGCAAAGGAAGATAAACAAGAAACTGCAATACAACATGGAACCCTAGTTAAGCTGATTTGTCTAGTAACAATAAAACGTGATGGTCCTGTTCTTGCACAGAAACTATATAGTGCCACAAAGCTATGCAAAGTAAATTTTAAATGTTAACACACTAGAAATTATTGTATCTTGCTTAGAGATTAAGAACTATGGAAGGCCTAATATTAACAGTAGTGGAGAAGCTTGTCCCATTCTCTTGAACTTCCATGGAAACCTCTGTGCATTCAGAATGATTAGCTAGTAAAATCCTTTCATCTTCTACAGCCAAATCTTTTTTCTGTAACTACCAAAAAAATGAACTGTAAATAGAAAACATGGAGTATTCTGTATTCGTGTTTCCTAGCTACACTCAAGTGTTTTGTTAATTAAACAACTCTTAAAAAATGTCCTTGAAACTGCTGAGTCAATAGGAGTTGTAATGGATCTGTGAACAGGATGGTAACAGTAAGGCTCACCTGAAGCTTTTTTCTGTATCAAGACAGAATTAAATAATGATGAGGGAAGCTGTAGTTCATCTAATTTTAAATATATAGTTGTTGTGATTTATACTGTGTTACTGCACAGTACAATGTTTTCAGTGTACCTGTTGTCCTTTTTTTGTCATTTTTTTTCATTTGGAAGTTGAATCGAAAGGGATAAAAATCCTTTACAAAGTTCAAAATAGTACAGGTACTCCAAATGGTATACGCTACTACTGGTGCAGTACATTACAAAAACTACATAAAATGGAGGTCCAGTTCCTCTGCAAAACATAAGAGCAATTTATTAAGGTCTTACAAAAAGGTCTAAATAATCAGAGGAGAGGAGATAACACGTGACTTCCAGGACTAAGTTAAGAATTAACTTCATTCTGACAAAGTATTAAAAAACTAAAGTAGTACTTGGTTCCCAGAAGAAGTGAAAAGGTAATCTGACATACTTTACAAAAAGTTCAGACTTTTTCCATTGATGATAAACTATGGGAGTTTACATTTATTTAAATTTAAAATGTTGTACCAGTATAGACCCGAGGCTTTGTATTCTCCTTCACTACACAGCGTTGAGTGAAAATTCGATTAATATTTTTCAGTTGCAGCAGGTATCTGGATGTATTTGTACTTGTTTCCCAAAGTGTTAATCTTCTCCACAGAGTTTCAAGTATGTAATAAACCAGACAGTTTCTCCATGTAGTATATTCTCTTCAAAACATATAACATTTCTGGCTGGAGTGTGAGAAATTAGCTATCAGCTGGTTAGTTAAGAGACATCTGTGTGCTCACAGGAAGACTTAGTAAATTCATTGAAGGATTGCTTGAAGTATATGAGTATTCCAAAGGATTTCCCCTACCTATGTTTTAAGATCCATCAAGTTCTTTTGTTTTTCAAAAGACATGGAAATAATTGTAATGGAAAAAGTTCATGAAAATTTGTAAAATTCCTATTAAAATCTTTTTCTAGCAGAGAAGATGTTATGGCTACCAAAAAAAATATTCTTTACTATCAAAACAAGAATGAGAATTACAGGATTAGTTTGTTTAAGTTGTTTAAACAACTCTTCTGTGAAATTATGAATGTTACTAAGCTCAGTCAAATTAAAACAATAGGAATTTGTTTCTGGGCTAGTAGCTGAAATCGTTCTTTTCTGTTTTATTCAGTATATTTCTGTGCAATCTACACTTTGTCTTAGCCTCATGTGTGTAACTGGGTAATCTTGATGAGAACGTTTTCTGACTTCTACCAGTTGTATCCAGTTCATGGGAGCAGTGAACAATAACAGCAAATACCTTCAAACTACCTTAATCAGTGTTTTATCTGTGTAAGTTTCCAAAGAACCATCCTGTTCCACAAAGCTGAACTAGGATGCAACTTTTCATATTCATAGAAACATACAATAGTTTGGGTTGGAAGGGATCTTAAAGATGATCCAGTTCCAGCACCCTGCCATGGACAGGGACAACTCCCACTAGACCAGGTTACACGAGGTCCATCCAACCTGCCATTGAACACTTCCAGAGAGGGAACATCCACAACCTCTCATGTTGTTCATGATTCATATGTTCTCTTCCTCTGTGATTCACTTTAAAATTATAGCTTGGTTTATAGATTTTGTTCTAAAACATAATCACTTTTTTATTTTTTATTTTGTTGTAACATTTACAGCAAACCATTTTATTAAATATGTTTTAATACTTTTATGAGATTAGTTTAGTGGTAAAGTCATAGCTATTTAACTAATAGGTTCTAGGATTATACCCCAGCATAGCTGCAGTTCAGCTCCTTCAGATAACCTGGAATTCCCCATTTTGTTAACTTTTCATGGAAGGAATTCTGTCTGATTGGCTCCTCTATACTGAATTATAGCATGATTGCCTCATGCACTGTTGAGCACTTCAGCTGTTTACTGTGAAATCTTCCATGAAATACCCATACTTAAAATGTTGCTTGAATGTTTTCAAAGATTTATACAGTTTAGAGCAGCTGCTGCGTTATCAGATAGAAGCACAATATGGTAATTAGTGAGGTATATACTATTAAATGTAACTGAAAGTAGTTGCAGGCATTACAAAAATTCCAGTTTTTTAAAACGTAGCTGATAAATATATGAACTTTATATGTTCATCCTACTGTTTTGTTTGGGTTTTTTTTTTAATCAGCAGTTTGCTTGGGAGTGGACTAGTTATGTGAAAAATAAATAGAACTTAAGGCAACATTGTAGATATGTGGTCAACTTTGGATATACACAAAAAATTCTAAGAGCATTAGTTTCACCTCTCTTTTTCTCCTACTTTACAGTCTCAGTAATTTGCCTGATTATCTTTTTCAAAGGAGTCATAAATTCTTCAGAATTACGTGTGAATATGGTGCACTAATTTTAAGATTGTAGCTTAGGGTGTATCAACCTTAACTTGCATAGGTGATTGGTTTGTGTAGAAGACGGTGTAAATCAGAAGGGATTGCTTGAAAAGATCAGTGATTTCATCTTTCTAATTCAATTTGCAAATTTTTATTTTGAAACATTTTAATGTATGTATTAGAAAGACTTATAAGTGTGAATCATACAAGAGGAACCGTGGCAGTAATTTTTTCCTTTGGAAAAAAATATATTTCATAAGTTCTTATTACCAACGCTGCAGTAGAAATACTCAGTTTTATTCCATGTACTCTATAATTAGACTTGAAGTTAAAGTTTTATAGCTTGTCATGAGGCACTTACAAATTCCTAGTACATTCCTAGTGCTGAAACCTGTTGCAGTCTGGTTTGTCGAATTTCATCTTTATAACTAAAGGAACTCTCTTTCTCCTGCTATTTACTCAGAATTAAAATCTATTGTTAAATTGTGATTCTCAAACCAGTATTCATCCCCTAAGAGCTTCTGACGTTTCTCAGGGCTAAAAGGAGAGCAAAATGTGAGGTTGCCTGCAGATGGGATGAAAAACTGGACATAAGCCGCCAATGTGCAGCAGCAGCCCAGAAGACCAATTGAATCCTGGGCTGCATCAAAAGAAGCGTGGCCAGCAGATGGAGAGAGGTGATCCTGCCCCTCTACTCTGCCCTGGTGAGACCTCACCTGGAGTGCTGTGTCCAGCACTGGAGCCCTCAGCACAAGAAGGATGTAGACATACTGGAGCGAGTCCAGAAGAGGAACACCAAAATGATCAGGGGAATGGAGCACCTGTCGTATGAAGACAGGCCAAGGGAATTGGGGCTGTTCAGCCTGGAGAAGAGGAGGCTCTGGGGGGACCTTATAGCAACATTTCAGTACCTGAAGGGGGCCTACATGAAGGTGAGGGAAGGTCTATTCAGAAGGATTTGTAATGATAGGACAAGCAGTAATGGTTTTAAACTACGAAAGGATTGATTTAGACTCAATATTAGAAAAAAAATCTTTAATATAAGAGTAATAAATCATTGGAATGGGCTGCGCAGAGAGGGAGTGGAGGCCCCAACCCTGGAGTCATTTAAGGTCAGGCTTCATAGGGCCTTGGGTGACCTGGCCTAGGTAGAGATGTCCCTGTTTGTTTAGGGAGGTTGGACCAGGTGACCTCTAGAGGTCCCTTCCAGCCTCAGACATTCTATGATTCTGTGACCTGCTTGCTTCTGCGGTCTAGAGATCAGCAAAGATTGGGGACTACTGTGAGAAAATGAGGGGCTTTTGCTGTGGGGAGGAGGGTCATGTACTTTATCGTTTCCTATTTCCTTTTTATTTTTTTTTGCTTAACTTTCATGAATTGAATTCTACTTACATATATGTATCTTAGACTGGTGGTAAATTTTAAGAGTAGTATTTTTGCTGTCCTTTTCTTAACCCCATTACATGATTTATCTTTAAATATGCCTGAGTCATCTTTCTGTGCTAAAAAGCTGGGATCCTAGCCAATTTGATTTTTTTTTTTAAAGAAAGTAGTAATTCTTATTCAGCATTCTAAAAAATCAACTGACAAATGTGCTAACAAGAATTCAAAATGTAGACTATGGATACATTTAAAACGGAGTATTAGCAACATCTGTAAAGTAATTCCTGTACTTTAGTTTTCCCACATTTGCATTAGTGTTAAATATGAAGAATTGTGTTGTTATTCAAAATATAAATGTTACTGAAACAAACTGGGTACAGATTGTGATGCAAATGCTTCTCAGTGTTTTGAAGAAACAGCAAGAGTCTTTGCAGCTGCTCTTTTCTGGAAAATGAACATTCTGCCTGGAAGCAAAGTGTGGGCGTTCAGAACTGAAATAAACAAATACACATTCTTCTGTGTGTTGTTTAAAAGATGTTTTTGATGGAAAAAGAACCCAATGAGAAATGGTACTGAAATCCTGCTACATTAAATGATTGCCCAGCTTAAATTTTGTGACTCATGTCATGGCATGGATTGCCATGGGTATTTGCAAGCTTCTGTCATCCCTTGGAACTTTTTTTCAGGAGATTTTCATAAATGACAATCAGTTAAAAGTGTTTGGGAAAATGTGAAAATACCAGAAATTCAGCATAAACCGAAAACATGTGTCATGGGGAAAATACATTTTTTAATACACTAACATTGTTTTTGGTGTTGGACTAGTAGAGTTAAGTGTTTCTGCTACCATTAACTACTGTTCATCTTGCTCAATATATTGTGCATTCCGTAAGATAAAAATAGCCCATGGAAGCTGTACCTGTTTTGTGTTTTTTTTGTTTTTGTTTTTTTTTTTTTCTCCATCTTGCAGAATGCCCAGAGAAAGTGTGGGGTTTTCCCATGTGTCAGTACTTGAAAGATGAGGGCTGGTGCTGTGGTCGCAACGCTAGAATGTCGGCATGTTTGGTATGGTATGATTCCCCTTCTTTTCTTTTTCCTACGGAGAGCTTTATCCACATGTTATAGGATTCATTGGTTTTGGCTTCTAATCCTAAAGCCATGAATTTAATCCAAGACTACAGAATAACATCATTAATGTTGTAAGCATGATGAATTATATCTAAAAAAATATTATCGACCTTCCAGCTTTGTATGTTTTATACTTGCTGAAGGCATGAAAAAGTGAGTGAGTATTGACAGAAATGTATTTTAAGAGTGAACAGAAAGGCCAAACCTTTGTTGAAACCTAAACAAAGTAACTCCTCAGGGTAATAGTTCCTGTCCAAGGACTTAGGGGGGGGGGAAAGGTAATTGTAGAAGGACTGCAATCAGTAACTCCCCCAACACCTTCATGATTCATAATATTGAATGTTCTGAATGTTTAAAACATAAACAAACCTTCCTGTTCCAAAAACTAGAAGAGCTCTAAAATCCATGTGGCTTAAGAGACTGGAAAAATCTTTTTTAAATTGCACCAAGAGATGATGCGCTTTTAAAGACCTAACCCCATCAAGACAGGATGATGAACTGTTGTCTAATTTGAAAAAAAACAGATAAGTACTGAAAATTTCAACCATTGTTTCATTTAGAAGACCACCATTCCTTTCCTGTATTAATTTTTAATTTCTGGTATCAAGATATATCACATCATGTTCAGGCTAGCCTCTGCTTCTTAGCTCTCTACCACCATTATGGAGAACAGTGTACACTAAAGACTCAGTATAGGGTAATATATCAAGGTTATGTAAACTTGAACTAACATGATAATTAAATACTATCCAGAGGAAGTATAGGAGGATGGTTGTTTAATATTTGTAAGGCTTCAAGATGTTATTCTTGGCAAGATAAAAGAAAAAAAAATTGTTCATTTTAGATATGTTGATGTAAAACTTACCACAAAAAAAAGTGCTTTCTAAAAGGGATTTGTCTTTTCTCTTTTTCTTGTCAATGTTATACCATACCAGTTCTTTCTCAGCTGACACATTAGCTGTGTCCTCTCCTATTTAATTTCTTTTGGAAAGAAAAAGTTTGGGTTGTTTTTCAACAATGGTAGGAAGATAAATTGTGTAAGCAAATGAGCCCCAGTAAGTACTGATCAGTACTGAAGCAGTGATTATGTGACACATGTATATATTTTAGATTTCACAGAAATCACAGAAATTTGGCAGTTATTTTTTTTTTTTTTTAAACATTCATGAAAGGCAAAGAGTTCTTCTGTGTCACTAGATACTTATACTGTTATTGTGATTGTAATTCTCTCTGTGCGTGACTAGGATTTTCTTTGCCTTCTAGGAGGCACAAGGGAGACAGTGCAATGCAGCTAGGCACCCATCTTCTTAGGGGTGGCAGCTGGCTAGGAGACACTGAGTCTACTGAGCAATGACACAGCATTATTGCTGATGTTCATAATTACATGTCATTCAAATTGATTAAAGTGCCAAAGGTCCTGGACAAGAGTTTCACCTTCAACCCCTTAAAGTACATGTTAGAACCTAGATCCATCTTGTAAGCAGCAGCAGATCTATGCTTGTGTGAGAGCTGTAGCTTGTACAGCAGAAGTCAAACGTGATAGTTGGCCAAAGCCATGAATGGAGGAAATGGAACTACTTAGACTGTATTTGATGAACAGTGTGAAATACGAGGTCAGTGTTGAAGCTTTGAGAAGGCAAGTGGATGATTCAGAGAAAAGCAGTCTTATTTGTTGTAGTGGAGTCTGGGGACAAAAGGGGACAATGACATCTTTAGTGGAGAGACATTTTTTGTTTACTGTGCAATTTGTTGTAGTCTCAGATACTTGACTGAATTTTTGTCTTCAATTCTACTATGATCTTTAATACTCAGTTGAAATTTTCATGGGCACAGTATATTTTCAACTCTAGAATAGTACTCCACACTTCTAATGATTTGTCATTCTTTGTCACTAAGGATCATAAAAATCAAGTACTCTTATACCTACATCAGGATTTATGGTGTGAAGAACCTAGTGAAAGATAATACATAGTATTTTAAACTGCAGTCTCTGAAGTTTTTATTTTATTTAACTTTACATATGGAAGTTAAATTTATTTGAATACTAGGGACTAACAGTATTTAAAGGTATTGTACATTGAACTAATATTTACTTTAAAATAGTTGAATATGCAAGGTGAATTATTTGCATTTTTGGAAGGAGCAGACTCAAGAAAAATGCATTTCTTTTTAGCGCTTGCTTTCACAGAAAGCAATCCTCTGAAATTCTTTTACAGTACTAAGAAAAACAAATTTTGCAAGCATCTCTTTTTATACAGTTGGTTGGCATTGCTTGTCCTATAGATAAACAAAATAACAAGAGCGAGCTGATTGTGAGTCCTGAAAGTTACTAAGACTTTAAAGTGCATAAGCTCGTGTTATGTCACACCATTGATCTTTTACAATGTCATCTCCTCTGCCTTTTATACAATGTGTTTATAAAATGTTCTGATAAAGAATAAATATATCAGCAATTTAATTCCTTCACTCTTACAGGCTTTGGAGCGAGTTGCAGTTGGCCAAATGGTAAGTAATATTGTTTATTTTAGCTGTTTTGAGATAAAATGTGGTTTTCCCCCTTGAATGCTCTTAATCCATGACCTTTTATTGAACTTCTGCATTTCTGGGATCTAAAATACTAGCATGCACTACATCAAATCCTGATAGATAGCATGTGTCATCATAAAATCACATTTTTATTGCTGTGTTCGTACTTAGTGAATCTGTTTTCTTGTGACAGTTGAGAGTCTGGGAAAAAAAAAGCACAACTTAAAATTTAAGGCATTAAACTACCCTTCATAACTTCTTTCACTGTCTTTCAGCTAATACATAAATTTAGTACAAATGTCCTTCTGATATCCCTGGTTTGGATCACTCTATCCCAGTGTGTTATCAACTAATGTAAAAATAGAAATCGTTATGACAAAAGTTTGAACCTGTTAGAAACATCATTGTTCTCATTTTTAATCCCTGTATATTTTTTCCCTGTGAACACTGTGAATTATTGTTGTGCAAGCTATTCTTTTGGGGATGGTGGACATCAACTGTGCAAATATTTAAAAGGCAAGGCTGGGACACCTTTTCTTTCCTTGTGTAAGCCCACCAACTCCAGTACTGTAAATACATTTTGCTGTGAATTTTTAATTGGCAAGCATTAACTATTTTTATGCAAACATTTTTCATATGCAAAGATAGGAAGTTTTTGTTGTGCTCTGGTTTTATGAGCATAGTACTTTCTGTATGGTTTACACTATAATGTATGATGATTCAGCTAGGGAATTACTCCTATTGTCTTTAAAACAGCTTAGGTAAATTGTTATATTTATCTCAGGTAGTAGAATTTCGATCATAATCAGTATGTTTCTTCTCTGTTCTTTTCCCTTTGCCAACCCTCAGTGTCTGGGTTTCTTTTTTGATCTTGTATTCATGGTTATGTTAGAATCTGACCCAAAAATGTAATTTTAACTGGATGCAAGAACTTTACTAAATTGTTCTCTTAAACCTGCTATGAGTGATTGTAAAGAACAGAAGCCAGTAAGTAGTTAGGGAAGCAAATACTGGGTTTGTTACTCTGATGTTAATTTCAATGCCAATTTTAAATCCTTGTTGTAAACTTTTTTGCAGCTGCCTACAGAATCATTGTTTTATCGAGCTGTTCTTCAAGTTATTATAGAAGAAATTTATGGTGTCACCAAAAGGTAGGAAGTTCTGAATTCACAGATAACAAACCAAAGATCTGATTCTTTTCTCTATTTTTACTTTTTTTTTTTTCTATTCTTTAGAGAAAGTATTTCTTAGAAAGCTGACAACTGTAAGAATCACCCTTATCAGCCTGCATATACTGTTGGTATAAAGGTGCAGGATAGATTTGTTCATCCTAAATCCATATCACAAATGTATTGCCCTTTCTCTACCCATAACTGAAGTACATCCTTTTTGGCACTGGATACATGGGTAAGAAACATACCTTCAGAGAGCCAACAGCAAATTCACTAGAAGGTCAACACAGTCCTGGGCTACCCTGTTATGCAGAGATCCTGGCAGCTTTAATACAGCAGAAGATAAAAAGACATTTCCATTTGTCGTGAGAAAAACTGCTGAAAGCTCGAGGGCCATCGTGGTTGTGAAGAGGCACTCGCTGCCTGTGCCTGCACCAGCAAGTGCTGCACTCTTGTAGGATGGGATTTGGAGAGCTGGTGCTGAGGGCCTGACATCTGCACTGAACTCTTTTTCCAGAGTTGTACCTGTATTAGATTTTATCTAATTCTGTGGGATGTATGCCCATTAGCACTTGGAGCACATCCAGAAGCACAGCTTACAGTTTAATTTAATTTAATAATAAACCATTTTTTGAGCTCTGATCCTATTCCACAGTGTGAACCAAGGCACGAGAGATGGAGAAAAACAGAAAATTCACTTCAGAAGTATACTCCTCATCTAAAATAAGTACTGATGCAGATACCTCCAAATCTTTTGCTAAATATGGTGCCAGACAGCTTAGCCTTTCAGAAGGTCAAGCTCCTGAAGGAAGAAATACTTATTTTAAAATTGCATAAAATACCACACATAAAAACATGGTTAAAAAATTGCCAAGAAAATAAAAAGTGTGAGATAGATTATGATGATAATATGTTTCAATTGTTAAAGGAAGTATAATTTGGAGGAAGTAATTGAGATTATAATTTTGAAATAAAAGCAATGGCTACTTTGAAGACTTCCCTCTCCACCACACTCCCCTTCTGGTTTTATTGCTGAGTATGATGTTACACAGCATGTAATACTCCTATGGTCCATTCAGGTCAGTTGTCCTGGCCATGTCCTCCCACACCTCTTGTGCACCCCCAGCCTACTCCCTTGGGGGCAGAGGGAGAAACAGAGAAGGCCTCCATGATGTGCCATCACTCTTTGGCAATAGCTGAAACACAGGTGTGTTACTAGCACTGTTTTAGTCACAAATTCAAAACACAGCACTCTATGGCCTGCTGTGAAGTTATCTCCATCCCAGATAGACCCAGACAACATATTTCCCCCAGTAGCTTGTGATTAGAATATAGATGCCCATCTTCCAAAGACTGATTAACTGATTTTCAGGCTGCATCAGCTCAAATGTTTCGGTGCATCTGAATGTTAAATATGACCATAGAAATGGTTGTCAATTAGTGGGTGTCCTTGACAGCTAAAGAGCATTAGAACTGCCACTGAATGAAGTCTTTCTGTTGACCTCAGTCAATGTTAATTCTGATCTTTGAATAAGGAGATAGGGAGTTTACTAAGAATAGAGGGGGGAAACGTTTAAACTAGGGTATTTCTATGCTGTATTTCACTGCAGGAGTAGGGGTGGGTGTGATGGGAACAGGGAGTGTATTTCTCCTTAAGTAATTCAGAAGCTGAAAATTCTGAAGCTGAAAATTCTGAAGCTGAAAATTTAACTCCTGTGGTACACAGCTGGAAGAGGAATTACATTAGGATGCAATCAAGAAAGTTAATTCAGACTAATAAGAACTTTGCATGTTGTTTCTCCAAGATATTTTAAACACAGAAAAGAGAACAAATATAAGTGGCCTCTTTAGATTCACTCTTCCTATATGTATTTTTAAATTTCCATGTGTTGTTTTAACATGTCTTTTGAAACAACCCATGTCTTTGTCTGGCATCGAAAGTAGGCCATTGAGTTGTAAACAGAAAATTCTGGCACTGTTTAGTGAAATAAAAATTGCAAGGATAAAAACACAAGGTAACAAGCAAAAGTGAAGTTAGACTCCAACCTGGCATTTGCTCAATCCAGTGGCTGATGGTAAAGAAATTACAGCAGAATTATAGTAAATTATAGAAATATTACAGGAACATAAAGGAAATATTTGTCAGCAGAAATAAGAATGTTGTCATTCATAGAGGGAAATTAAAATATTAGGGGTGAAATTAAAAGCAGCCTTCAACTAATTCTCAAATTTTTGGGTAAAATAAACTAATAATAACCATATTATAACCATAGTACAAATTTACAGTTGCTGTATCTAGTAATTTCTTCAAGTGTTAACTATCTTGTTCTGTTTTAAATAGAAGGGAGTAAAAGGAAAATTGCTACAAACTTGGCAGCAGTAGATCTCTAGGTGATTTATTTCTTCTAAATTAAAAATTAAATTAAAAATGTGTGAATTTCTATTGTTGGATGTACTCTAGGTGGTCCTGCTCTGGCAGGGGGGTTGGACTAGATGATCTTTCGAGGTCCCTTCCAACCCCTATGATTCTATGATTCTATGATTCTATGATTCTATGATTCTATGATTCTATGTATAAAAGCCTGTATGTCAATGCTGTATTTGCAGTGACCGACATGTTGGAAAAATTTTCTCAAAATCATCCTCCTTCATAGATTATGTCAGAAAGTCTCTGAAAAAGCTGGAACTGGACGATTCAAAGGTGAGTCACTAAACAGATACTGCATGAAATTCTTATATCCATGTACATTCTTGAAGCCAGCATCACAATGCAATGTACAAGCCATTGAGCTGATTTACCTGTTTTACTTCGTATATGGCTGTATAAAGATAAAACATTCTCATTTTTAATAATTTATCTCCAAAGATCTACTTGGAGGAGTCCCATGGATTAGGACTCCAGAAGGTAGGGGGGGCCAAGACAGCTGGTTAATATTCAAGCACCATTTCCTCTAGGCTCAAGACCTGTGCATCCCTATGAATCAAAAATTAAGTCTGGTTGGAGGCCTGTAGCTAGTGGTGTTCCCCAGGGGTCAGTAGTGGGTCCTGTCTTGTTCAACATGTTCATCAATAACCTGGATGGAGTATACCCTCAGCAAGTCAGATGATACAAAACTTAGAGGAGTGGCTGACACACCAGAAGGCTGTGCTGACATTCAGCAAGACCTGAACAGGCTGAGAGTTGGGTGAAGGGGAACCTAGTGAAGTTCAACAAGGACAAGAGTAGACTGCTACCCCTTGGTGGAAATAACACCATAAACTAGTGCAGGCTGACCTACTAGATAGTAGTTCCACCCACAGAGAAGGACCTTGGGGTCCTGGTGGACAACAAGTTAACCATGAGCCAGCAATGTGCCCTTGTGGCCAAAAATGCCAATGGCATCCTGGAATGCATTAAGAAAAGTGTGACCAGCATGTTGAGGGAGGTTCTTCCTCCCCTCTACTCCGCTCTGGTGAGGCAACATCTGGAGTACTGTGTCCAGTTCTGTGCTCCCCAGTTCAAGAGAGACATGGAACTACTGGAGGGAGTCCAGCAGAGGGCCACAAAATGACAGGGGACCTGGAACACCTCTCTTACAAAGAAAGGCTGAGACCTGGGACTGGTTAGCCTGAAGAAGAGAAGACTGTGAGGGGATCTTACCAATGCTTATAAATACCTAAAGGCTATGTCAAAAGGATGGGGCCAGACTCTTTTCAGTGGTGCACAGTGATAGAACAAGGGGCAATGGGCATGAACAGGAACACAGGAAGTTCCACCTCAACATCACGAAAAATTTCTTTCCTGTGGGGGTGATGGAGCACTGGAGCAGGCTGCCCAGAGGAGTCATGGAGGCTCCTTCTCTGGAGAATTTCAAAACCCTTCTTGTATGTATTCCTGTGTAACCTGCCCTAGGTGAACCTGCTTTGGCAGGGAGGCTGGATTACGTAAACCCCAGAGGTCCCTTCCAACCCCCACCATTTTGTGATTCTGTGATTAATAGAGGAAATCCATACTTATGTATCCAAAAAAAACTATATCAAAGTTATTTTTTTCTTTTTTTTTTTTTAAATTGACTTCAGTGTATTAATTCTTTAAAAGATTTTTTTAAAAAATTACTTTATTCTAATAACTTTATATAAAACCAATCCTTTTTATACACAGTGCTCATGATAGGAATTTTTTTAAGCATTTCCATCATTTCTGAAGTTAATCCTACAAATCTCCTTCGAGGCAAAAAACAAAAATGTAATACTTACTCTGTTTTATACATGCTGTCATCTAGAGGTAAATATACTCTTGCCTATGCTGAGTGAAGCAAGCATGAAGAACTTCTTGCCTATGCTGATACCATACATCCTGATAAAAGTCACTCTTGTACCCTTTTAAATCCAACTGAAACATGATCCAATACAAACTTGTTGCTTTCTCGTCTGGACTTGAGTTTAAACTGAAGGTGAACCACAAAAACACAAATAATGGATCACATAGTAGACACTTTGACCCCTTTTTATTTTCATTTTTTTCTGCAGCAATATTATCTTGATCCCTTTGGACATATTTGAAGCTGAAAAATGTAATGTTGTAGCAAGATAGGCAATTCCATCCATGCACTGTGTTTCTCTTACAATATAGTTCCCAAAGTATTTCCAATTTACTCTAATTGTAGACGGTCTCTTTAGGTAGTAGCCTTTGAAGATCTTTGAAGGCAAATTAATAAATGTTAAGGATAAACACTAATATTTTCAGATAACTGTCCTAGACAGAGGAAAAAAGTAAACACAAAATTGAGATTTAAACTCATAAAGTCTTTTGGAGACTTTTTTTATGTTCTTGAGTGTCTTGTCCTGGTATTACAGCTTCTAAATTGGTCAACAGATGGCAACATAGCATTAGGCATGCAGTATGACTGTGACGATCACAACCAAGCTGTAAGAACAAGTTGAGCAATAGAAACACTAGAGAGTATAAGTTTATTAACAAATGTAGTACAAAACAAAGAAAAAGTAGGAGTGGCAAGTACATAAAATATGTGTGGCAAATGTTGTTGTAGTCTTTGGTAAAGCAGTGCTTAAAATTTGTGGTTAGAATGTCAAATCACTTAAAAGTGACACATTGAACCATAAATTAGGAGAAAAATGTGAAACCAAATAAGAAAGCAAATGTAAATGACATTGGAATTATGCTTAAGAAACAGACCTATGTCTGAAGTTCATTATGTTTCAAAAAGATTATATTAAATTCTGTTTGTAAATGGAGTTACCTTTTTGCTTTTCTTACAAATAATCACTAACATCATGCATTTGCCCCAGCTAAAAGTAAAGTGATGTCTTCCTCAATACGTGTACAATCATATAAAAGCAATAATAGGTTGTTTGTGCAATAATCAGCTTACTAAATTGTTGATTCAACTCTGCTGGTAGTGAGTTATACATTCTTTAAAATTAGTAAGCATGGAAATGTTGTGTCAGTATATCTGATTTAAGCTGCTTTTTACTAGAAAGGCTCTGGACAAATGCAAGCTGCCCTGAGAGAAAGATATCTGTCAGCACTACTTCAAGCTGCACATGTTTGTGCGGTTGCTAAAGACCCAATTCAAGTAAATGCTAATTTTTGCTTATACTTCTCCTCATTTTTATACACAGCTGGCTGCATACTGAAGAGTGAATTTTATGCTGATGTAAACAATGTTATTTTTTATTTCCCAGCTATGCTGAAATCTGTAGCAGCACAAAAAACAGTGCTATTTTGATACTACTGAGAGGAAAGGTGTTACTGCTCTCTCCACAGTGGTTCTGACACTGCAGTTTTCATGGTAGAGTCAGCACTGTATCTACACAATACTGGAGAATGTCTAACATTCCTCTCTTCAGAATAATGATACTTACATAGCTAAAAATGTGGTGAAGCCTAAACATTTGCTCTCAAAACCCACAAAAATCAAAGAGAAATTTATGCAGAATTTGTTTCTGAACTCTGTTTTTAAAAACGAACAAAAGAGCAGCTGTATTGCCTTGGGAAGAATGTAAGGCAAGGAAGAATAAAAGTGTCTATCCTTCCATATATGAAGGATACTTTCAGAATAACCCAAAATGTGTCTTATCATTCACAAAAAAAGGAGGCAATCATTGTCTTAATGCATAAATGTATTTAGATGATGTTAAAAAAAAAACAGATAAAACTTAGTAACACTGTCTAATACAACCAGAGAACTATGAGGAAAAATTGTTTGCACATGAGTCTCTGTTTTACATGTGCAACAACATTTTCTAAAATACAGAAGTCAGAAAACTGTAAGTCTCAAGTCTTTTACTATACTTGTCAGAAAACTGAAGTGTTGAACCTCTGCATGATAAT